>NC_069499.1:1274578100-1274870509 GCF_027579735.1 Bombina bombina
CAGAATGGCTGCGTTAGGCTCCAAAAAAGGCGCGTAGAGCATAATTTAACGCAACTGCAACTCTCGATACCAGCGGTGCTTACGGACGCGGCCAGCTTCAAAAACGTGCTCGTGCACGATTCTCCCATAGAAAACAATGGGGCTGTTTGAGCTGCAATGACACCTGCAAAAAAGCAGCGTTCAGCTCCTAACGCAGCCCCATTGTTTGCTATGCGGAAACACTTCCTAAGTCTGCACCTAACACCCTAACATGTACCCCGAGTCTAAACACCCCTAACCTTACACTTATTAACCCCTAATCTGCCGCCCCCGCTATCGCTGACCCCTGCATATTATTATTAACCCCTAATCTGCCGCTCCGTACACCACGGCAAGCTACATTATAGCTATGTACCCCTAATCTGCTGCCCCTAACACCGCCGACCCCTATATTATATTTATTACCCCCTAATCTGCCCCCCTCAACGTTGCCTCCACCTGCCTACACTTATTAACCCCTAATTTGCCGAGCGGACCGCACCGCTACTATAATAAAGTTATTAACCCCTAATCCGCCTCACTCCCGCCTCAATAACCCTATAATAAATAGTATTAACCCCTAATCTGCCCTCCCTAACATCGCCGACACCTAACTTCAAGTATTAACCCCTAATCTGCCGATCGGAGCTCACCGCTACTCTAATAAATTTTTTAACCCCTAAAGCTAATTCTAACCCTAACCCTAACACCCCCCCTAAGTTAAATATAATTTTATTCTAACGAAATAAATTAACTCTTATTAAATAAATTATTCCTATTTAAATCTAAATAATTACCTGTAAAATAAACCCTAATATAGCTACAATATAAATTATAATTATATTGTAGCTATTTTAGGATTAATATTTATTTTACAGGCAACTTTGTATTTATTTTAACCAAGTACAAAAGCTATTAAATAGTTAAGAACTATTTAATAGTTACCTAGTTAAAATAATTACAAAATTACCTGTAAAATAAATCCTAACCTAAGTTACACTACACTATCAATAAATTAATTAAATAAAATACCTACAATTATCTACAATTAAACCTAACACTACACTATCAATAAATAAATTAAATACAATACCTACAAATAACTACAATTAAATAAACTAACTAAAGTACAAAAAATAAAAAAGAACTAAGTTACAAAAAATAATAAAATATTTACAAACATTAGAAAAATATTACAACAATTTTAAACTAATTACACCTACTCTAAGCCCCTAATAAAATAACAAAGCCCCCCAAAATAAAAAAATGCCCTACCCTATTCTAAATTAAAAAAGTTCAAAGCTCTTTTACCTTACCAGCCTTTAAAAGGACCTTTTGTGGGGCATGCCCCAAAGAATTCAGCTCTTTTGCCTGTAAAAAAAAACATACAATACCCCCCCCCAACATTAAAACCCACCACCCACATACCCCTAAGCTAACCCAAACCCCCATTAAATAAACCTAACACTAAGCCCCTGAAGATCTTCCTACCTTATCTTCACCTCGCCGGGTATCACACGGATCCGTCCTGGCTCCGAAATCTTCATTCAAGCCCAAGAGGATTCTATCAGCCAATCGGAATTAAGGTAGGAAAATTCTGATTGGCTGATGGAATTAGCCAATCAGAATCAAGTTCAATCCGATTGGCTGATCCAATCAGCCAATCAGATTGAGCTTGCATTCTATTGGCTGTTCCGATCAGCCAATAGAATGCGAGCTCAATCTGATTGGCTGATCGGATCAGCCAATCGGATTGAACTTGATTCTGATTGGCTAATTCCATCAGCCAATCAGAATTTTCCTACCTTAATTCCGATTGGCTGATAAAATCCTATCAGCCAATCGGAATTCGAGGGACGCCATCTTGGATGACGTCCTTTAAAGGAACCTTCATTCTTCAGTTGGACGTCGGAAGAAGAAGATTGATCCGCGCTGGAGGTCTTCACGATGGAGCCGTTCCTCATCGGATGAAGATAGAAGATGCCGCTTGGATCAAGATGGTTGCCGGTCCGGATTGCCTCTTCTTCCCGGATAGGATGAAGACTTTGGAGCCTCTTCTGGACCTCTTCAGCCGCCGGATTATGGATCGCCAGCCCCCGCTTGGGCTTGGATGAAGATTTCGGAGCCAGGACGGATTGGTGTGATACCCGGCGAGGTGAAGATAAGGTAGGAAGATCTTCAGGGGCTTAGTGTTAGGTTTATTTAAGGGGGGTTTGGGTTAGATTAGGGGTATGTGGGTGGTGGGTTTTAATGTTGGGGGGGTATTGTATGTGTTTTTTTTACAGGCAAAAGAGCTGAATTCTTTGGGGCATGCCCCACAAAAGGTCCTTTTAAGGGCTGGTAAGGTAAAAGAGCTTTGAACTTTTTTAATTTAGAATAGGGTAGGGCTTTTTTTTATTTTGGGGGGCTTTGTTATTTTATTAGGGGGCTTAGAGTAGGTGTAATTAGTTTAAAATTGTTGTAATATTTTTCTTATGTTTGTAAATATTTTTTTATTTTTTGTAACTTAGTTCTTTTTTATTTTTTGTACTTTAGTTAGTTTATTTAAATGTATTTATTTGTAGGTATTGTATTTAATTAATTTATTGATAGTGCAGTGTTAGGTTTAATTGTAGGTAATTGGAGGTATTTTATTTAATTAATTTATTGATAGTGTAGTGTTAGGTTTAATTGTAACTTAGGTTAGGATTTATTTTACAGGTAATTTTGTAATTATTTTAACTAGGTAACTATTAAATAGTTATTAACTATTTAATAGCTATTGTACCTGGTTAAAATAATTACAAAGTTACCTGTAAAATAAATATAAATCCTAAAATAGCTACAATATCATTATAATTTATATTGTAGCTATAATAGGGTTTATTTTACAGGTAAGTATTTAATTTTAAATAGGAATAATTTATTTAATAATAGTTAATTTATTTAGTTAGATTTAAATTATATTTAAGTTAGGGGGGTGTTAGGGTTAGGGTTAGAATTAGCTTTAGGGGTTAAAAAATTTATTAGAATAGCGGTGAGCTCCAGTCGGCAGATTAGGGGTTAATGCTTGAAGTTAGGTGTCGGCGATGTTAGGGAGGGCAGATTAGGGGTTAATGCTTGAAGTTAGGTGTCGGCGATGTTAGGGAGGGCAGATTAGGGGTTAATACTATTTATTAAAGGGTTATTGAGGCGGGAGTGAGGCGGATTAGGGTTTAATAACTTTATTATAATATCGGTGCGGTCCGGTCGGCAGATTAGGGGTTAATAAGTGTAGGCAGGTGGAGGCGACGTTGAGGGGGGCAGATTAGGGGTTAATAAATATAATATAGGGGTCGGCGGTGTTAGGGGCAGCAGATTAGGGGTACATAAGTATAACATACCTTGCGGCGGCGTGCGGACGGCAGATTAGGGGTTAAAAAATTTTAATAGAGTGGCGGCGATGTGGGGGGACCTCAGTTTAGGGGTGCATAGGTAGTTTATGGGTGTTAGTGTACTTTAGAGCACAGTAGTTAAGAGCTTTATAAACCGGCGGTAATATTCAAAGTCCTTTGGTAAGCACACGTCAGTTTTCACTTGTTAAAAAAAAGTGCACAAAAAACTTGCTTGTATCGAAGTTTACATTCTAACAAAAGTGCTAAATAGCGCGCCACTTGTAAACTGGCCCTATGTATATAATTCTTCATAACGTTATAATATTTAAAACTTTGCAATAGAAACATACCTTCAGATTATTATTAAAAATAACTTGCCTTTTGCAGCTAGAAAAAGTTATTAATAAATCATGTTCAGAACTCCAGGCAAAAGCATTTGGCAGGTTAAAGGTTGTTATACTGAATAATAACAATGTAGTATTCACTATATCAACCAGCTTTTTCAATTTTGTAAAGAGCAACATCATTTAATATCCTCTGCTGCGCTATATTAAAAGGGACAGTAAAGTCAAAATTAAACTTTCATGACTTAGATAGAGCATGTGATTTATACCACAGTCTTTGGATAATTTATATCCTTTAAGTCCAATGTATACTGATCACTGGAATTTGTTTTACTCAAAGGGTGGGTGAACAAATTTCATTAATACTTTGAATTAAAACGAAACCTATTCCAGGTTTGTCCACCCTAAAACCCTGGGTGGGCACTCTGTGATCCACTAATGAGTATTATCTGCACCTCACCCACTACAAACTGAATGCTGTGTCTGACAAGGTAGTTATTTTTCATTACTTTGATCTTATATTTGCAGTCCTACTCTTCTGTCAGTTGACAGAGGTGTAGGAGGTACAGATACAACAATGGATATTGTTACCATGCAGAGACTGGCACTTATAACTGCAAACACAATTACATATAGCTAGGCAAATAGCAACTTAGTTGACTTTTGTTTATATATAATGTTATATATGTTTTGTTTTAGTTAGTAGTATTTCTTAAATTTGCTCACTTACCCTCTTAGTATAAATGAATTCAAGTGCAGTAACTGATAAAAATATTTGACACCTCTGGTATATACCATACTTAAAGGGATACTAAGCCCTAAATGTAGCTACCAAACAGCAAGCGCTACCCGGGATGCTGAATCAAAAATGGGCCAGCTCTTCAGCTTAGATTCCTGCTTTTTCAAATAAAAATACCAAGAGAATGAAGAAAAATTGATAATAGGAGTAAATTAGAAAGTTACTCAAAATTGCATGCTCTATCTGAATCATTTAAAGGGACATACTACTCATATGCTAAATCACTTGAAACTGATGCAGTATAACTGTAAAAAGCTGACAGGAAAATATCACCTGAGCATCTCTATGTAAAAAAGGAAGATATTTTACCACACAATTTCCTCAGCTCAGCAGAGTAAGTTCTGTGTAAAAAGTTATACTCAGCTGCAGCCCAGCTGCAGGTAAAAAAAAAAATGTAGAAATGAACAGCAGCCAATCAGCATCAGCAGTGCTGAGGTCATGAACTCTTTTACTGTGATCTCATGAGATTCCATTGTAAACTTCCTTACACTGAATAGGGAAATAACATGAGAGTGCACGAGGCTCAACCCTTCGGCTGTCCCAAAATAGACATACTAATATGCTGCTTAGAAGTTCTTTACAATGGGGTGTGGCTACTGAGAAACGTTTGAGGTAAAATATCTTTCTTTTTTACATAGAGATGTTCAGGTGATATTTTCTAGTCAGCTTTTTACAGCTATACTGCATCACTTTCAAGTGTTTAAACATTTGGGTATTATGGCCCTTTAAGCATGAATACATTTCAAAATTTGTATCCCTTTAATTCTAAATTGTTTGTATTTTGAAATTCTGGAAAATGCATATTATTTGTACTTCCTTAATAATGGGTTACAATATTTTTTATCATGGTGCTGCAATTATTTTCTAAAGAAATAATGAAATATAATTATTTTCTATCGGCTAGATTTGGAGTTTTGTCGGTAACGACCCGAAAAACTAACGCCAGCTTTTTTCTGGCCGCACCATAAAAATAACTCTGGTATTGAGAGTCCACATAAAGGCTGCGTTAGGCTCCAAAAAAGGAGCGTAGAGCATTTTTAACGCAGCTTCAACTCTCGATACCAGAGTTGCTTACGGACGCGGCCAGCCTCAAAAACGTGCTCGTGCACAATTCCCCCATAGGAAACAATGGGGCTGTTTGAGCTGAAAAAAAACCCTGCAAAAAAGCCGCGTTCAGCTCCTAACGCAGCCCCATTGTTTGCTATGCGGTAACCCTTCCTACGTCTGCACTTAACACTCTAACATGTACCCCGAGTCTAAACACCCCTAACCTTACACTTATTAACCCCTAATCTGCCGCCCCCGCTATCGCTGACCCCTGCATATTATTATTAACCCCTAATCTTCCGCTCCGTAAACCGCCGCTACTTACATTATCCCTATGTACCCCTAATCTGGTTCCCTAACATCGCCGACCCCTATATTATATTTATTAACCCCTAATCTGCCCCCCTCAACGTCGCCTCCACCTGCCTACACTTATTAACCCCTAATCTGCCGAGCGGACCTGAGTGCTACTATAATAAAGTTATTAACCCCTAATCTGCCTCACTAACCCTATAATAAATAGTATTAACCCCTAATCTGCCCTCCCTAACATCGCCGACACCTAACTTCAATTATTAACCCCTAATCTGCCGACCGGAGCTCACCGCTATTCTAATAAATGGATTAACCCCTAAAGCTAAGTCTAACCCTAACACTAACACCCCCCTAAGTTAAATATAATTTAAATCTAACGAAATAAATTAATTCTTATTAAATAAATTATTCCTATTTAAAGCTAAATACTTACCTGTAAAATAAATCCTAATATAGCTACAATATAAATTATATTTATATTATAGCTATTTTAGGATTTATATTTATTTTACAGGTAACTTTGTATTTATTTTAACCAGGTACAATAGCTATTAAATAGTTAAGAACTATTTAATAGCTAAAATAGTTAAAATAATTACAAATTTACCTGTAAAAGAAATCCTAACCTAAGTTACAATTAAAACTAACACTATACTATCAATAAATTAATTAAATAAACTACCTACAATTACCTACAATTAACCTAACACTACACTATCAATAAATTAATTAAATACAATTCCTACAAATAAATACAATTAAATAAACTTGCTAAAGTACAAAAAATAAAAAAGAACTAAGTTACAAAAAATAAAAAAATATCTACAAACATAAGAAAAATATTACAACAATTTTAAACTAATTACACCTACTCTAAGCCCCCTAATAAAACAACAAAGCCCCCCAAAATAAAAAATGCCCTATCCTATTCTAAATTACTAAAGTTAAAAGCTCTTTTACCTTACCAGCCCTGAACAGGGCCCTTTGCGGGGCATGCCCCAAGAAGTTCAGCTCTTTTGCCTGTAAAAAAAAAACATACAATACCCCCCCCAACATTACAACCCACCACCCACATACCCCTAATCTAACCCAAACCCCCCTTAAATAAACCTAACACTAAGCCCCTGAAGATCATCCTACCTTGTCTTCACCTCACCAGGTATCACCGATCCGTCCTGGCTCCAAAATCTTCATCCAACCCAAGCGGGGGTTGGCGATCCATCATCCGGTGCCTGAAGAGGTCCAGAAGAGGATCCAAAGTCTTCATCCTGGAAGAAGAGGCGATCCGGACCGGCAACCATCTTGATCCAAGCGGCATCTTCTATCTTTATCCGATGACGACCGGCTCCATCCTGAAGACCTCCACCGCGGACCCATCTTCTTCCGGCGACGTCCAACTGCAGAATGACGGTTCCTTTAAGGGACGTCATCCAAGATGGCGTCCCTCGAATTCCGATTGGCTGATAGGATTCTATCAGCCAATCGGAATTAAGGTAGGAATATTCTGATTGGCTGATGGAATCAGCCAATCAGAATCAAGTTCAATCCGATTGGCTGATCCAATCAGCCAATCAGATTGAGCTCGCATTCTATTGGCTGTTCCGATCAGCCAATAGAATGCGAGCTCAATCTAATTGGCTGATTGGATCAGCCAATCGGATTGAACTTGATTCTGATTGGCTGATTCCATCAGCCAATCAGAATATTCCTACCTTAATTCCGATTGGCTGATAGAATCCTATCAGCCAATCGGAATTCGAGGGACGCCATCTTGGATGACGTCCCTTAAAGGAACCGTCATTCTGCAGTTGGACGTCGCCGGAAGAAGATGGGTCCGCGGTGGAGGTCTTCAGGATGGAGCCGGTCGTCATCGGATGAAGATAGAAGATGCCGCTTGGATCAAGATGGTTGCCGGTCCGGATCGCCTCTTCTTCCCGGATAGGATGAAGACTTTGGAGCCTCTTCTGGACCTCTTCAGGCACCGGATGATGGATCGCCAACCCCCGCTTGGGTTGGATGAAGATTTTGGAGCCAGGACGGATCGGTGATACCTGGTGAGGTGAAGACAAGGTAGGATGATCTTCAGGGGCTTAGTGTTAGGTTTATTTAAGGGGGGTTTGGGTTAGATTATGGGTATGTGGGTGGTGGGCTGTAATGTTGGGGGGGGGTATTGTATGTTTTTTTTTTACAGGCAAAAGAGCTGAACTTCTTGGGGCATGCCCCGCAAAGGGCCCTGTTCAGGGCTGGTAAGGTAAAAGAGCTTTTAACTTTAGTAATTTAGAATAGGGTAGGGCATTTTTTTATTTTGGGGGGCTTTGTTGTTTTATTAGGGGGCTTAGAGTAGGTGTAATTAGTTTAAAATTGTTGTAATATTTTTCTTATGTTTGTAGATATTTTTTTATTTTTTGTAACTTAGTTCTTTTTTATTTTTTGTACTTTAGCAAGTTTATTTAATTGTATTTATTTGTAGGAATTGTATTTAATTAATTTATTGATAGTGTAGTGTTAGGTTAATTGTAGGTAATTGTAGGTAGTTTATTTAATTAATTTATTGATAGTATAGTGTTAGTTTTAATTGTAACTTAGGTTAGGATTTCTTTTACAGGTAAATTTGTAATTTTTTGAACTATTTTAGCTATTAAATAGTTCTTAACTATTTAATAGCTATTGTACCTGGTTAAAATAAATACAAAGTTACCTGTAAAATAAATATAAATCCTAAAATAGCTATAATATAAATATAATTTATATTGTAGCTATATTAGGATTTATTTTACAGGTAAGTATTTAGCTTTAAATAGGAATAATTTATTTAATAAGAGTTAATTTATTTAGTTAGATTTAAATTATATTTAACTTAGGGGGTTGTTAGTGTTAGGGTTAGACTTAGCTTTAGGGGTTAATCCATTTATTAGAATAGCGGTGAGCTCCGGTCGGCAGATTAGGGGTTAATAATTGAAGTTAGGTGTCGGCGATGTTAGGGAGGGCAGATTAGGGGTTAATACTATTTATTATAGGGTTAGTGAGGCGGATTAGGGGTTAATAACTTTATTATAGTAGCGCTCAGGTCCGCTCGGCAGATTAGGGGTTAATAAGTGTAGGCAGGTGGAGGCGACATTGTGGGGGGCAGATTAGGGGTTAATAAATATAATATAGGGGTCGGCGGTGTTAGGGGCAGCAGATTAGGGGTACATAAGGATAACGTAGGTGGCGGCGCTTTGCGGTCAGCAGATTAGGGGTTAATAAGTGTAGGCAGGTGGAGGCGACGTTGTGGGGGGCAGATTAGGGGTTAATAAATATAATATAGGGGTCGGCGGTGTTAGGGGCAGCAGATTAGGGGTACATAAGGATAACGTAGGTGGCGGTCGGCAGATTAGGGGTTAAAAAAATTTATTCGAGTGTCGGCGATGTGGGGGGACCTCGGTTTAGGGGTACATAGGTAGTTTATGGGTGTTAGTGTACTTTAGAGTACAGTAGTTAAGAGCTTTATAAACCGGCGTTAGCCCAGAAAGCTCTTAACTACTGACTTTTTTCCTGCGGCTGGAGTTTTGTCGTTAGATGTCTAACGCTCACTTCAGAAACGACTCTAAATACCGGAGTTAGAAAGATCCCATTGAAAAGATAGGATACGCAATTGACGTAAGGGGATCTGCGGTATGGAAAAGTCGCGGCTGAAAAGTGAGCGTTAGACCCTATTTTGAGTGACTCCAAATACCGGCGGTAGCCTAAAACCAGCGTTAGGAGCCTCTAACGCTGGTTTTCACGGCTAACGCCAAACTCCAAATCTAGGCCAATGAGTCATATATACATCTAAAACAGTGAAAGCAAATTATATCTCAAGTTTTGATACATCATATCGGAATAAAATGAAATTCTGCCCTCAGTGCAGGTTTGCAATTGTGTCTAAATGGCGTTAACTGAATTGTTTTCTGTTCAGGGACACAGATTGGATTTATTAACTAACAAACAGCATGTTGATCACTTATTGAAGTTGTGAGCATTTTAATTATAATGTAGTAAAATGACAATACAGTTATCTAAAACAGATTCTAGAAGAAGTTAATCTAGAACAATTTGTTGGGAGTATATTACTATATCAGATCATGAAGATGTGTTGTTAAAGGGATATGAAACCCACATTTTTCTTCCATGGTTCAGACAGAGCATGCAATTTTGAGCAACTTTCTAATTTACTCCTATTATCAAATTTTCTTCATTCTCTTGGTATGTTTTGTTGAATGAGCAGCAATGTACTACTGTTTGCGGACTGAACACATGGGTGAGCCAATGACAATTGATATATATATGAAGCCACCAATCAGCAGCTAGAACCTAGGTTCTTTGCTGCTCCTGAGCTTTCATAGATAAACCTTTCAACGAACAATAACAAGAGAATGAAGCAAATAAAATAATAGAAGTAAATTGGAAAGTTGTCTAAAATTGTATTCTCTGTGCGCCATGTACTAAGGCGTCAAAATTTTCGCACAGACCATATCGAATTAACCCACCGGCATTCGCACCATGCGGATAGAACTTCGTTACATGAATGTACTAAAAACCAAGCCGTACAATTTTGCGTCTAATCTGTGTCGAAGACAATCGGATTATTGATAACTTTGAAGCTTCGCTCGGTGCAAAAGAACAAAGTTACTAAGCAGTCTACGATCTAATTGGTTTAGTTCTTCACCCACGTGACCATCTAGGTGTCATAATCATCATACAAGCGGCAAGGTTTAGCTGATGACATGTATAAGAATGTGCATTTTCCCAGAAATCTTAGAATATTGTTTATTTAGTTTTTGGTATTTACTTCGAGAAGATGGCTTGCTCCGAAGATTCAGCTACTTCCAAGAAGACTCGCAACCCTAACTTCTCGCATCAACAGAATGTTGTACTTGTTGATCTAGTACTCGAATACTATGATAATATTTATGGTAGTCGAGTCAAGCAAACCCCCGGTGCCCGTAAGAAGATTATTTGGGAAAAAATTAGTGATGCTGTGAGTGCTCAAGGACCAACGAAAAAAGATATTGAATCCTGCAAAAAAAGCTTCAATGATATCAAGCGTCAAACAGCTAGACACAGCTTGGAATGAACCGGTGGCAAAAAAGTGTAAGGCTGCTAACAGTTTTAAGAGTCCGGGTATGGCTTGTGAACGTGCTGTCATAGGTTCCAGGTATTCTGCTATTTCATTATAAAGTTCCATAATAGCTTCTCTGTCCAAACGGAATCTCTGGATAATCTCCCGATCAGAAATGCCTTCCAAACCCATACGTGGAAGGAAAACTCTAGGGACTCTGATTCTTCTACCTCTCCTTCTTTGCAATCCATTGTTTTCAACCGGTGCCTGTATAGCCCTTCTTCCTCGTAATTGAATCATTCTGAATAGAAACATGTGTAAAAGTGTCTCCATCTTCATTCAGTGATCCAAAAACCAATAATGAAACTATTGTAGTCTAGTCCTTTCACTTAAGTACTTCAACCTGGCGTCAGGTTGATACCCCCTATAGTTTTCTATTGTATTCGCTACCTAAATGGTCTTGAAGCAAATCACGCGAAGTTAGAGTGAAAGTTGGAGCGCGCGGATTTCTTGTAACATTCATCATAATTTCCGATTAAAGCGAATTTACGTGCGATCGAACATGTAGTAAGTGGAAAAAGGGTTAGGAACAATCAGTTGCGTAAAATTACGATAGCTGATGAAAAATAGTGGTTTTTCTATTCGATCGCAGATTGGTAAATACGAGATGCAGATCATGAGCAAATTTTGACGTGGAAATACAGACGAAGGGATGCTTAGTACATGGGGCCCTCTATCTGAATCGTGAAAGAAAATTTTTGAGTTTCATGTCCCTTTAATAATACATACAGCTGCTTATTGGTTATAAGATGTTTCTGTTCTACTATAGTAGCAGACAGGTCAAAAGTCTTTCACAAAACTTATTTATAAAAATCTCCCCAGACTGTTGCATTTTGTAGAAAAAAATCCTGATGAGCTTTTTAACTAGAATAGAATATACCCCATAGCTCGTCAAAACATTACCTTTGCAGTTAGAATCATCTGTGGCTACAACACAGCTGAAAAAAAATATTCAAATTTATGTTATATGCTTTACATCAGCCCAGAGATTGGGTAAAAATCTTTTTGTCTTAGTGACTTAATTTTACTATGTGTTTAACCCCTGCAGTTCCAAAGCAGGACACATCCAGTCAGCCAATCAGGAGCAACAGTCTCAATACCTCAGTAATCCCATGTCTTGCTTGGAATCTGCAATGCATGCTGCTTCTAAGAAAGACTTTACTTATGTACATAGTAAAATCGAGTCACTAATACAAAAATGAAATAGTGCATATCATTTTTGCATTGTTATGTCTCCTTAATCAAGGTGTCTCTCAATGGGCCTGAGAAATCTTGCAAAATCTTTAGGGGCTTTTTTGAGCATTATATTGCAATGTATGTGTATCTCCTTCACACACAGATCCCTGCATAGTAAGATAAACAGCTATCAAGCTCATATTTGTCTTCTCAGATAATCGCACCAGAGTATAGAGCTATAGATCATGGGGCCACAAATTCTCCAGTTTCACTGGCCTCACCAGCCTTGCACGTTTGTCTTATCCTATAAAGTAAATTTATTAAAGCTCACTCAACTCTCAGTTCTTCAGTAAGTTGTATAGATTAACATAGATATAGATGATGTGTTTCTCTGACATCTATGTTATGCAAAATGTAGATGTAGTTTAACTCTTTCATAAAAAAAAGTACAATATTTTGTTAAATAATAAAGTTTGTTTATAAAAAATGAATTAAAAAAAATGAAGGGAAGAATATTTTGTTTTATAGATCACATTTCTGTACATGATTTCACTTTGTTTTATTTGCTTGAAAATGGACACAATAAGGTTAATCCTACTAGTCTGAAATTAAGGATTTTCCTTACGGTGTCTTTTGAAGGATAATCTGGTGATAAATGGGTCTTTTATTTGATATTCCACATGGAGCTGATAAGACTTTGCATTAAGAGACATTTATATATGTCAGGTGATGAGGGGATTAGGGCTGCTAAAGCGCACTAATAATTTTTTGGGTAGGGCGATTTAAACTACAAGTTGCAAGGCTTTGTTGACAAAATGAAAATTAATGAAACTTTTCAAATATTCATGATTGTATGTCAATGCTGAACAGAGTTTTGTATAACAGGAAAATGTCATATTATCATTCAGCCTTGATATCAGAACATTACCTTTTGTGTAGAGATACTAAAATGAAAAGTGCATTATTATGTATTGTTAAGCTTTTTATAGTTCTGTTATTCTGGTAAATGATAATAACTTACTGATGCATCTCAATGAAGTCAGATCAGCACTGAATGTTTTAAAAGGGCAATATTTTTCTGAATTAACAGGGAAGAGTAAGTGATAACATTGACGTCAAATCCATTGTTGAGTAGCTTATGTACAATCATAATTTGTCCATTTTGTTGTATGTTTTAAAAGAGAATATTTTCAATCCTACCAAAAAGTTTTTTTTTTAATTCTTATTTGAATGTAGAAAAACAATGAAACTAGTACATGTATAATAAATCTATTTAAGCTGGGGGATTGTGGGTATATTGCACATACCTATGTATTGTTTGTTTTATATATATATATATATATATATATATATATATACTATATATATATACACAGTATATATGTGTGTGTGTCTGTGTTTTATACTGTAAAATACTATATGTATTTAAAATATGTTTGTTTAAACTTTTGCCGTGCTCTTTTTAGGAATAAGATTTTGGTTATGGGATAGTAATTATTAATAAGTAGTCACTGTTTTTTTATGTCACAATAGTGCAATTTTTAAACTTTGAACAATGGAAAATGTGTTTTAAAAACAGACTTTTTTTTTTAAGATTGAATTTGTATAGTCTCTACAAGTTTACACTGTACTAAATGTGTTATTTGTTATCACCTTCGCACTATAACCAAATGTGTTCTATTTTAATAGCACGTTTTACATAGTGTAAAGTTTAAAAAACGTACTAATATAAAACGAAGAAGCTGCAGCTACTGTTGAATATTAATACCCTATACACAAAATCTTGTTCCTAAAAAGAAAAGAGCATGTCAAAAGTTAAAAACACATTATTTAAATAACAAACTATTTGTAAGGATATCTGTGAGTGTTATTAAATAATATATATATATGTATGTATATTTTATCTACACATAGATATATGATAAGACCAAGAACTCATTTTATTTGTGAAACTGTTTGTAAAACAACCCCTCTCTTGGTCTGAAACACAGACTTGTAGAACAAAAGACAGGACTTTTAAAAAGAGCAAACATTGAAATCTCTAAATTGATTTAGCTTTGAAGCTCACAGCTCCGCAGGGGATAGCAAACACGGACCTGATAATCAACCAAGCCAGCATACATCATATGATGTTTGGAGACGACATTCTGTACATAAAGTCAGATAAACAAACAGAAATTCTGAGAATACAGTAATTAGCACAGACCTGCTAATTACCCCTAAACCTAAGATAAACATCTGTACTAACTAGCAGAAACACATGTTTTGCATTGTAACTCTCAAATTAATTTTTAAAGTACAACTTAGGTTTAATTTTCAATAAGGTATACAGAAGTCTTGTATAAAAATGTATATGTCCATGGATCTGAGAAATGCATTTCAGGTTTGTAATAAATTTAATGGATAACATAGTTTTATGTTTTTCAGGTATCTAATTACATATAATTGGTGTTTTAAATAATATCATATGTTTTATACACTCAGCAAGAGATATACAGATATGAAATATTTATATGGGATAGTAATAAATATGAAACCACATCTGATTGCTGATCTCAAGGTATGTATATGATATTAAGATGATAACTGAGAAAGTAATTGAGTCCATGATGAAGGTAATATAATCCTTTTAAATCTTTTCATAGACAATATTTTTTTTAAACGCATTTTTAAGATATTATAAGTGGAATATATTCATGCCTAGTCTATAAATACTCAGAATAAAGTTGTATAAAATGGCACTATATGGTCCCATCTATATTAAAATTGTAAGATACTGGAAATTAAAGTATTTGATAAACATTTTTTTAGATAGTTAAACTGCAGCAATATTTGATGGTAAAACTGCATTTCTGGGTGTCTGCTGCCACCTATAGATCAGAGATGGTATCACAGCCAAAAGATAAATGGCTACTCAGGGGGCGTCTCCCAAATAACCAAGAGATGTTCAGCTCAAGTAAGGGGCCTATCACAAGACAAGTTTTCGTGGGGCGTTTCCAATTTCACCAATGATTAGAATTAAAAGGGGTGGGGGATATCACATGATATAGCCTCAAGCAAGAGAAAAAAAAATAGGTCTTGGTCTTTGGCTGCAGAGTTTTTGACTGACAAACTGTTGCCTTGGAATCCAGTCTCTCTAAAGCAAATCTGGGCCTACATTTCATCCACCTTGCAAAAAATTACCTCTTTTAATTTATGAGGTGAAATTGGACTTATTGGAGAAATTCTGGAAGCTGAAACATTGATTTGGTTATTTGGGTAAAGTATAAGACTTTGTTAAGTATATATAATATTTAAATCAAAGGCATTCTAAGGAAATAGATTACAGCTGGTAAATTTAAAAGAGCATAATTGGTATTTTAAGCTTATGTTCACAGTCCTGTGCAGTTTAACTAGTCATTATTCCTAAATAATTTATTTGCTAGACAGGGTTTTACACTCCAGATTTATAAGTCAGTAATTATAGTGAACTCTTTCAGAACTGTACATAAACTGGTTATCGTGATTAAATCCCTGGTAGTTATTAATTAAGCATATTCCTCTCTGAACAAGGAACACAGCAACCCCAGATGATCGTTTCGGCCTGTCACGATTCCGATCATCGTCGTGGAATTGCCTGGTATTTCGGCGCTGGATTGACCGTAATAGGCGGGATCAGGCTGATATACTACAGGAAAGTTCTTATCTGTGAAAAGCATTACTGGGCTAAAAAGCTGCACCCAGATGGTAACAATGGTACTGAGCCAGTTGTTCATTCCTGTGAGTGCACTTCTCTCTGTGGGAAAAAGGGGCAACCAGACGTGGACTCCTTGCTCAGTGTGCTTAGATGAATATGGCTACACCTCACTGACGAGGCCCAATGAAGGCCATGTCAGCTGTATAGAATCAGTCCAGGATTAGACCCAACTTCTAGAGTGAAAATATAAATACATGCTAACACACTGAGAGAAAACCAGGACGTGACCCACTCAGGAAAGAAACACAAAACAGTTATATGCAGGAAAAGAAAACTGTGTACTCACAGATGATGCAGGGTCATGGAACAGTCTCTAGATAAGATGAGGGAGTACAAGGTACAGAAACTTAAAGCAGGTTGAGGATGTTCCGTTGGAGTGATCAGGCAAAGCTGAGGTCAGTATCACTTTAAAGCAGGCAGAGGATGATCCGTTAGTGTAATCAGGCAAAGCAATGGTCAATGTCCATTTAAGCAGATTTAAGGATGAAGCAGCAGAGTGGTCAGACAAAGCAATGGTCAATGTACCTTTAAGCAGATTTTAGGAGTAGGCAGCAGAGTGGTCAGGCAAAGCAATGGTCAATGTCCCTTTAAGCAGATTTAAGGAAGAGGTAGCAGAGTGGTCAGGCAAAGAAATGGTCATTATCACTTTCAAGCAGGCAGATATAGTAAAGAAAGTGAGGGGGCGCCCTACTATTAAATAAGTAAGACAAATAAAGACACTAGAGACTGAGTCTTCTAATGTGTCAGAGAATATAATAAAATTGGTGAAAGGGGATAAATGTGAATGTGTAAATATAAACAATAATAGCCAATGAAATGGGGTCAAATTAAGTGAACAAAATTAGGAAAACTAGTGATCATAGTGATCAATATCATATATTGAACCATATATACATATGTATATATCAACAACAAAATTATAAAAAAATAAAATACAATAAACAGTGATGAAACAATTATAATGTGATACAATTAGTTAGTAAAAGTGTGTCTTATTGCCTAAGATAGACGAATATAAGGCAATAGAAATGTTGAAATATTGTAAAGTCTCTGGAGAGGAGAGGAGGCAGCTATCTGTGAAGATCCAGGCCAGGATCCAGGAGCAGCAATCTATAGAGAAAAGAGAAAAGAGAAGCGCCACATGGCCCAATATTGTTTGGTCCAAAACTTGTAGATCTTAAAGTAAGAAACAGACTCACATTTAGAAGAGCACCTCAATTAGTGCTAAGTAGGCAGTCTGGGATCTATTCGGTCACCCAGAAGACCAACTTCCTGCACAGGAACTGATGTCTGTGTGGACAGAGAGGAGACACAGGTGCCTGTATGGCCTAGTATTGTTGGTACAAGGTGACAGATTCAAACAATGAGAAGAGTGGTACTCACAATATATAAAACACCTCTTTTGATGCTATAGGAGCATGAAGGGATCAATTCAGTCACCCAACAGACTTGTGGCAAGGCATCCAAATAGATTCAATAGTTCAGAGGATCCCACAGTGAACCAAATGGTGATTATCCTCAAATAAAAAAGTAGAAAAATCCCAAAGAAAAAGCAGCAAGTGTTCAAATGCTAAAAATGACTTTAATAAAAATTATAAAAATACAGGTAACGCGTTTCTCAGCCAATGGCTGTTTCATCAGGCTTCATAAAATATTTACTGAACACTTGCTAGATATACCCTAAACCCAAATAGGATAATAATGAACAGGTGATAATGGGAGGAGTCAGCTTAATTGATAATGCCCACATAGCCAATCAGATAATACAAGATATAGCAAACATTATACAATAAACAATATAGCATACAACACATATTCACAAATATCATTTATAAATTACCAGTTAATATTATTCATATTGTATTTCCTGTTACCCAATGCACAATATCATTATCATTTGGGCAAAAATGTATTATAAAATCAAAGTATCATACCTTATTATAAGTCAAATTTCATATAAGCACTAAGTAATTTGGGTGACATGCATAAGTGAATAAAACAGACCACAACAATTCCAATGTTTGTAAAGTAATGTAAATGTAGGATGAATGTTACAATAATCTGTTACCTAGTTGCTATGTGTAGCTCATAATGATATTGTGCATTGGGTAACAAGAAATACAATATGAATAATATTAACTGGTAATTTATAAATGATATTTGTGAATATGTGTTGTATGCTATATTGTTTATTGTATAATGTTTGCTATATCTTGTATTATCTGATTGGCTATGAGGGCATTATCAATTAAGCTGACTCCTCCCATTATCACCTGTTCATTATTATCCTATTTGGGTTTAGGGTATATCTAGCAAGTGTTCAGTAAATATTTTATGAAGCCTGATGAAACAGCCATTGGCTGAGAAACGCGTTGCCTGTATTTTTATAATTTTTATTAAAGTCATTTTTAGCATTTGAACACTTGCTGCTTTTTCTTTGGGATTTTTCTACTTTTTTATTTGAGGATAACTATTGAATCTACTTGGATGCCTTGCCACAAGTCTGTTGGGTGACTGAATTGATCCCTTCATGCTCCTATAGCATCAAAAGAGGTGCTTTATATATTGTGAGTACCACTCTTCTCATTGTTTGAATCTGTCACCTTGTACCAACAATACTAGGCCATACAGGCACCTGTGTCTCCTCTCTGTCCACAAAGACATCAGTTCCTGTGCAGGAAGTTGGTCTTCTGGGTGACCGAATAGATCCCAGACTGCCTACTTAGCACTAATTGAGGTGCTCTTCTAAATGTGAGTCTGTTTCTTACTTTAAGATCTACAAGCTTTGGACGAAACAATATTGGGCCATGTGGCGCTTCTGTTTTCTCTTTTCTCTATAGGCAGATATAGTAATGAAGCAAAAGAGTAGTCAGGCAGGCAATGGTCAAAGTTCCTTTAGGCAGATTTAGGGATTTAGCAATAGAGTAGTCAGGCAGACAATGGTCAAAGTTCCTTTAGGCAGATTAAATATAAGGCACTCATGGTCAGTATAGGAGCCAGGAAGCGAAATCCGATAAATGGGCAACAAACAATTTAAAGAGGCGTGTGATGTCATCGAGGAGTGCCAGAGAGAGACTGCATCATGTTACTAGGCAACGTGACGCGGCAGAGGGAGAAGACAGTTCTGGGAGCCGCAAAGACACGGTGATGATCGGAATTGTGACAGTACCCCCTCCTCAAGGACCCCTCCAGTGGAAAGGACAAGGCTTGGAAGGATGTGCCTTATGAAAAGCTTTAATCAAAGTAGGAGCATGAATCTGATGAGCCAGTTCCCAAGAACGTTCTGTGACAGGATAACCTTTCCAGTGGATAAGATAGTACAAACTTTTGCCACAGAGTTTGGAATCCGTGATATGACTGACTTCAAACTCATGGTTGTCCATTGACTAGAAGAGAAGAAGGTTTGGAATCTCTATTGGGAGTGGCCAGTTTAAGGAGGGAAACATGGGAAACCGGATGGACTTTGAGACTCTTAGGTAGAGCTAGACGATAAGCATTAGAGCAAATCCGACTCATGATTCGAAAAGGTTCTACATAGCGGGGACCAAATTTAGTTGAAGGTTGCTTGAGGTGAAGATGACTTGTAGAAACCCAAACCTTCTCTCCAGGACGATACTTGTGGGGTTTTTCCCATTTACGATCAGCATAGTATTTATAGGCCTTTGAAATTTTGGAGAGGAGAAGTCGGTTCTTCCGCCAGTGACGGCACAGTCTCTGAACCGACTGATCAGCAGTGGGGACTTCAGTAGAAGTGGTGAAAAGAATCTTAAGAGAAGTATTATAACGGGCATTATGAGCCGATTCGGCAAGAGGCAAGAAGTGGGTCCAATTAGAGTGGTGATGATCCACATAATGTCTGAGATATGTTTCTAAACACTGGCTGACCCTCTCGGTTTGGCCATTAGACTGTGGGTGATGAGAAGTAGACAGCGAAATGGTAGTACCAAATGTTTTACAAAGAGACTTCCAAAATTGAGAAACAAATGTACTTCCAAGCCTCCTCTATCGGAGACGATATCCCGTGGAAAACCATGCAATCTCACAACATGCTGAATAAAAAGTTTGGAAAGGGTTTTGGCAGAGGGTAACCCAGACAATAGGACAAAATGGGCAGACTTAGTGAATCTGTCGACTATAACCCAAACAGTATTGTTTCCAGCAGATAGTGGGAGGTCCGTGATGAAATCCATGGAAAAATGAGTCCAAGGTTGCTGAGGAATAGGAAGTGATTGAAGCAAGCCAAAAGGTAGATGACATGGTGTCTTATTGGAAGCACATACAGTACAAGCAAAAACATAATCTTTGACATCTTGAGTTAAAGAGGGCCACCAGACATATTGCTTAAGATTCCAGGAAGTGTTATTGACACCCGGATGACCAGAAAGGACATTGTCGTGAGCCCAATGTAACAATTTTGAGTGGAGGCGCTCAGGGACAAAAAGTAGACCAGCAGGAGGTTTGCAAGTGGAGGGAAGATTCTCTTGGGCAGCTCGTAAGTCTTGTAAGGCAGAGACTGAAAGTTGAGCTATGACCTCATGAGGATTGAGAATATTGCCTGACTCTGGAGTTTTAGCGGATTGGAACTTTCTTGACAGAGCATTAACCTTTATATTTTTTGTGCTGTGTATATAGGAAAGAACCGAGAGAAATACTAGGACCATCAAGCTTGCCAGGAATTTAGACGTTTGGCTGTCTGTAGATAAAGTAGATTCTTATGATCAGTAAGGATCGAGAAGGGTCGAATAGTACCCTCTAACCAATGTCTCCATTCATCTAAGCCCATTTTAATGGCCAACAACTCCTTGTTGTTTACATCATAGCTTAATTCAGAAGAGGTGAACTTCTTGGAGAAGAGACCAACGGGATGTATCTTGTCAGACTCAGGAATACGTTGGTAAAGGACTGCTTCCGCAGCTACTGAGGAAGCATCCACTCCCAGGATAAACTGGTACTCAGGATTAGGATCACGAAGAATGGGTGCAGAAACAAAAGCCCTTTTTAGAGAATCAAAAGCCTGAATAGCATCGGAAGACCACTCTTTGCAGTTTTGCCCCTTTTTTTGTCTATGAAGTAAGGGGTTCCGTAATGGTGGCAAAACCTTTGATAAACTTCCTGTAGTAAGTAGTAACTAGTGAAGCCCAGGAAATGCTGGAGAGCCTTAAGGGAGTCAGGTCTAGGCCATTTGATTATGGCATTGAGTTTAGTTGGATCCATTTCGAAGCTGGTTTTAGATATTACATATCCTAGGAAGGTAACAGAGTCCTGATGAAAATAACATTTTTCCATCTTGGCAAAAAGATGGTTATCTCTAAGACATTGAAGAACTTTTCTGACATGAGGCACATAATCTTGAAAATTTTGTGAAAAGATGAGGGTATCGTCAAGGTAGATGATGACAAAGATATTTAAATAATTCCGGAAAATCTCGTTCACAAAGTGTTGGAACACTGCAGGGGCATAGCAGAGCCCAAAGGGCATGACTAGATATTCATAATGCCCAAAACGGGTATTAAACAAAAGCTATTTTCCATTCATCTCTCTTGTGCATTTGGATGAGGTTGTATGCGCCACAAAGATCCAATTTGGTAAATATAGAGGACCCTTGTAGATAAGTGAACAATTCTGGGATTAGGGGTAATGTGTAACTATTCTTTACAGTGATGAGATTTAGACCTCTAAAGTCTATACAAGGTGAAAGGCCTCCGTCCTTTTTTTCCACAAAAAAGAAGCCAGCCCCCACAGGCGAAAAAGACGGTCTTTTGAAACCTCTAGCCAGGTTATCCTTGATATACTCTTCCAGGGCTAGATTTTCCGGTCTGGAAAGGGGGTAAAGTCTTACCACAGGGCAATGGAGCCTCAGGGAGTAAGTCAATGGGACAGTCAAAGGGACGATCGGGAGGAAGATGTTGCACCTCTTTTTTGGAGAATACATCAAGAAAGTCCAGATAGGAAATGGGTAAGGAGTTAAAGGTTTCTGTAGTGAGTGCTATGGTGACTGGTCTTTTGACTGGAGTATGTGTAAACAGTTGGTCAAACATGAAGAACCCCAAAAATTGAGTTTGCCTAGTGCCCAAGAAAAGGTAGGGTTGTGTAACTGAAGCCAGGGAAGACCCAATATTATAGGAAATTAGGGAGTCGGAATGACATCAAAACTGATAGTTTCAAAATGGAGAACTCCAACGGAAAATAGAGAACTGAATGAGTCCAGAACCTTGCGGATCACTGCTGACAGTGGAGACCTTAACAGATTGCCCCTTAGATCATAGAGGTATCCTGTGTGTGGTTACAAAGGTAGAATCTATGAACACACCTCCAGTACCGGAATCAATAAGTCCTTGAGTATAGAGTTTGCGATCTCCAAGGTGAAGAGTCACCGGCACAAAAAGTTTGTTGTTGAGGGAATAAAATTCAATTTGGCTTAACCTAGTCCCTCGATTTGGAGTTAAGCCCTGGCTTTTACTGGTCTGGTGGGACAGTCCCTCAACAAATGTCCCTTTAGACAACAGTATAGGCATAGACCAAGTGAGCGTCTTCTCTGGCGTTCGGTCTCTGTTAGTTTTATGGTACTAACTTCCATAGGTTCTGTCTGATCGGTAGAGGTGGAAGCAGGTGATACGGGATTGGATAAACAGGGTGCTAGACGAAATGAAGAGCGAGATAAAGGCTTATGAGCTCTCTCTCTTTCTTGTTGTCATTCGCTGTATCTAGCATCAAGTCTGATACAAAGATTGATTAGATCTTCTAGAGATTCTGGAAGATCCTGATATACTAGTTCATCTTTGAGACATTCAGAAAGTCCCTAGCGGAAAAAGCCACTCTAAGAGCTTCCTGATTCCAAAAGGTCTCGGCCGCAAGAGTGCGGAATTCAATTGCATAAAGTGCCACAGACTGGATTCTCTGATGTAGGTCTAAAAGACTGGCTTCCGCAGCTGAGGATCTCCCAGGCTTGTCAAACACATTCGAAAATATGGACAAGAAGGAATACACATCCTGAAGTATAGCATCATTCTTTTCCAACAAGGGGGGACACACCCAGGCCAGGGCTTTTCCTTTCATCAAGGATATAAGAAATGTTATCCTAGCAGAAGGTGTAGTAAACAGTGCAGCACTGTTGCAAAAATGAAGATGACATTAGTTCAAAAAATCCCGACAGTCTTCGGGGGTTACCATCATATTTGTCAGGAAGGGGTATCCTGGGGCCAATTTGTCCTTGTGGAAACGTTGCTGGAACGGAAGAGGGAGGCAAAGCCAGTGAGGTAGGGTTGGATTGTATTGGAGCAACCAGACTGTGAAGTAAAGCAGTTATTTGATCCAGTTTGCAGTCCAGGGATTGCAAATGTGCGGCATAGGATCCCAGCAGCTGTCCCTGGTGGGCCACGGCCATGGATAGCTCAGCGGGGTCCATATTATGGCCGGTTCTGTCAGCCATATAGAATCAGTCCAGGATTAGACCCAACTGCTAGAGTGAAAATATAAATACACGCTAAAAGAAGCTGCACCCAGGTGGTAAATCGCCATAGAACAGGCTAACAATGGTATTGAGCCGGTTCGTTCCTGTGAGTGTGCTTCTCTCTGTGTGTATTTAGTCTCCCTATGGGGAAAAAGGGAAACCAGATGTGGACTCCTTGCTTAGAGGTTCATGGCTACACCTCACTGACGAGGCCCAATGAAGGCCGAAATGATCATCTGGGGTTGTTGTGTTCCTTGTTCAGAGAGGAATTGCCTGGTATTTCTGTGCTGGACTGACTGTAATAGGTGGGATCAGACTGATATGCTACAGGAAAGTTCTACTCTGTGAAAAGCATTACTGGGCTAAAAGAAGCTGCACCCAGGTGGTAAATCACTATAGAACAGGCTAACAATGGTATTGATCCGGTTTGCTCCTGTGAGTGTGCTTCTCTGTGTGTGTGTATATATATATATATATATATATATATATATATATATATATATATATATAAGTACAAGAAGATGACTCAGGCACTTCCCAGATAATGATAAAAGAGAGCTTTATTTATCCAAAAAGGTAAAAACAGACAAAAGCATAGTCCATACTGACACAGCTTTACCTACTATTTACACATTGATAAATAAAATAATATATATATATATATATATATATATATACATATATATACATATATACATATATATCTATCATTAGTATAGACCAGCAGTACATTTTAGGAGCCCTGGCTACCTGGATTTGTTAAAGCCCTGATGTTTTGCTTTCTGTTTTGTTTATATTACTCTCGTCAGCTTTTCTTATAACTTTTTTATAGACACTTTTTTAATAGGAAAGTGATGATGTCCCTTCCATCCCCCTCCCAGACCTAGTAGAAGTAGGCCAAAATATGCCCCTAGGTGGCTGGTTTAACATTAAGGGGGCATTAAGGTCCATGTTACAACAGGGTCCTCATATCTTTGCTTTGCCTAGGCCTCATGAGTGTGTTTATGCAGAGTGTGTGTATGTGTGTGCTGTGTATGACTATGTACTGTATATGAGTATGTGTGTTATGTATTTATAAGTGTGTGTATGTGTATATATGAGTGTGTGTTTAAATGAGTTTGTGTATGTATGAGTGTGTGTATGCGTGAGTGTATGTATGTATGAGTGAGTGAATGTGTTATGTGCATGCGTTTGTGTCTGTATATAAGGGTATGTGCTTATGAGTGTGTGTGTGTGTGTGTGTGGTTTATAAGAGTGTGTATGTGTGTTTGTATATGTATGCTGTGTGCTCTGATATGTTGCATGTTTAAACTTCTCTGCTACTCATTTTAATATCAATGCCTACAGTCCTTGGGGTATATTTATCAAAGCGTCAATCTTAGTGCATTTGCCGGCGTCAATACGCTTGCCAGATATCGCTGCCGCGGATCTGCATATGATACCCTTATTTATTAAAAAAACATCAAAAACACACGCGTCAAGTACGGTGCAATAAGCATCAGACTGTTGTTAACTAACAGTTATCGATGTCGCGGTTATTCAGGTTTTTCCCAACTTTATTTATACCATTTCATTACTGTCCATGAACAAGCACATTTCTCTAAACTAATCTTTTATTTTTCATCTGTTAATGTCCAAGAAATAGATAGATTTATACCTCAACAAACAATATCTCATAGAAAGTTATTTTTATATTTATTTGTTATACCAAAAAAACTGTTATATGATACTTTCACATAAACTAATGTGTATTTGTATTTCTAGAAGTCATGATATGCATTTATCTCAATGTTTTATTTTATAAATGATTATTAATGCTAGAATTTGTACATATAATCTTTGCACATACTTGTGTGTATATATATATATATATATATATATATATATATATATATATATACAGGTATATATATATATATATATATACTGTATATATACTGTATATATGTGTGTGTGTTATGTCAGAAATCTTTTGCAAACATATTAACATGTCCATAAATTCCTTTTTTTTGTTTAAAACAATGTTGTCTTTCATATCTCTGTGTTTATTTATACCACTATATGTATATAGTGTAAATTTATTATTATTGTGAGCAGGAATAATTATGAATATAACATGTAATCAGAGTAGTTATAAGTATTTATTTGCAATCAATGGATATTTTAAGAGCTGGGCCAGTTTTCTCTCTGTACCTGTGTAACCCATCCTGATTGCAATCTAGTTTTAAAAACCACCCCTTCACAGGTGTTATAAAATGGGCTGGCAGATAAGATGACATTTCTTACTGAAAAAGAAATTCAAGAAAAGGAAGAAATACCATGAAAAATAGCATGACAGTAAAGAGGTGATTTTAATTTCTGCTGTATCTGTCATTCATGACAGTTTAATGTTAGGTGGGCTATCATGTTAAGATTATATTGAATCAAACATCAATTTGAATTTTAAAATCATTGTCTAAAATATTACACCGTGTGTCCTAATGTCAGCATCAATTTTTATCTTTCATACTAATTTCACATATATATACTTTCAAAGTATAAACCACAATGTAACAAATGGCACTTACAAGTTCTGATGATTGATCAATGACACAAGTATCGAGCAATTTGATTTGTTAGTGATAGATTAAACTGTATATTTGAATCAGATTGGCTGATGTCATAAATCATGTGATTATGCATATTCAAATCAAAAGTGGTTGAAAAATTCACTAGTGTGTGGGTTGTTTTGGAGTTTGTTTTTTTTTTGTTTTTTTTTTAAAGCTTTATTGTATAATTCAAAAATACAATTTTTTCAACAGAATCATTGTAGCAAAAAGTAACATCAATTTTCAATATAATACAAAGTTCTTACACAGATCTGTTTACAGAATTATTTTAGATAATTCTGTCCTGCACTCACGGTATACATATATATTTTTTTTTTTCTTCTTAGTAAAACTTTAACCGCCCTCACGCTACCTACTCTGATTCCAAGCCTAGTTACTGCTCTGTGCCTCCGAATAAGGGAGTCAATATAAATTGTATTGTGACCTATCATTCCAACAGGGATAGTTTTTTTTTTTTTTTTCCCTTCAGGTTTATCCTCTCCCCTGTGCCACTAGCAGTATCCATGTCCCCCGAGTTAACTGTATTGGCCTCTCCATATCTCTCGCCAGGCTAACCCAGGAAAATCCCGGGGGAATGTTGTTGGTGTCATTGCTCCGCGCGGGGGAGGGTGAGTGTAAGCGGGGGGCTTATGCCTGCAAGCGGGAGGGGATTTGTATTTGTAAGTGTGGGGGGGGCGCGTTTCTTCGCAAGTGTAATATTTGTATTGTTAGTGTTTACTCCATATTTGCAACATTATCTCGTGTATCTCTGCTGTACCATTTCTGATATGGTGATATCTTTCTAGTTGTAACAGCCTGTCTACCTGTCTTACCCACTCCTGTTGGGTGGGAGATGTGGTGGTTTTCCAGTATCGGGGAATTAAAACTTTTGCACCACTTAGCAGTGTCAATAGCAGTTTTCTCTTTGCCACGCATTTAATCTGGGGCAGGCCTGCATATAGAAGTATCATTTTGGGATCCCTGGGGATTATAATCTCTAGTGTTTTACAGATGCATGCGACAATGTCCGTCCAGAATTGCTGGAGCTTTGGACACTCCCACCAAACATGCAAAATAGTGCCCTCTGACTCACAACCTCTCCAAAGTATTTGGGTATAGTCTTTTTAGCCTGCTTGGAGTGAGATACCATCTGGTAAGAAACTTGAAATTAGTTTCTTGTATCTGTGCCGATATGGAAGCAGTTTTATTATTGTGAAATTAGTTTTTCCATGTTTTTAAATTTATTTCCTCTCCTAGTTGCCTCTGCCATGTTTTTGTATATGTTGGTAAGCAACCTGTATCATTTTGCCAGAGTTTCTTGTAAATGATAGATATTAGGTGTGAGCGTATGTGCCCAGCATAGCAGAGTTGTTCGAAATCAGTCAGTTTCCGTAACAGTGAGTTCTTGTCTTTATGTGTTGATACAAAGTGGGATATCTGAGCATAAGCTAACCAGTTTAAGTGTGTTTCCGTGTCTCTAATGTCCTCCCACTTTTTAATTTTGTGTTGATGAGTCAGTATTGAGATTGTGTTCTGCGCTACCTGATGACCCTGGGGTGTATAGTTCCTTGCAATTCCCAGTGCGAGGGCTGGATTGTCCATGTATGGGGTCATAGGGGACGTTGGTGAGGATATCCGCGTTGATGTGTGTATGGTTTTATCCCATACCGTGAATAGCTCTTTTATTATTGTATTTATCTACAGTCGATGGTCGGTCCTTTTTTAATGTCCAAGCTATATGTCCAGGGTTATTAGTGTGTAGAATTGCCCTGTCTATTTGTATCCATTGTTTTGTGTTGTCATTGGAGCTCCATTCTACTATTCTCTGCAACATTAAGGCCTGTCTGTATGTCTGTAAATTCGGTACCCCTAACCCTCCCTCCTCTTTGGCCAAATACATTGTTTGCTTATTAATTCTTGGTCTTATATCCCCCCAGATATATGTCTCTAGAGTGTTCTGAAGTTTACTCATAAAATCTACTGGTAAAGGAATGGGTAAAGCCTGCATTATATAAAGTATTCTGGGGAGGACATTCATTTTAATAACACTGATCCTTCCCAACCATGACAATTTCTTGTTTCTCCAGTTGAATAGGTCTCCCATTATCGTCTTTTCTAGGTGTTTATAATTAGCTTCAAAAATAGCCCCTATGTCTGCTGTTAATTGTATTCCCAAATATTTCATTGTGACTGGTTGCCTTCGTAGTGGGCAAAGAGACATCAAATGGGACATTTTATCTTCTGTTAGGTTTATATTTAATACCTCCGATTTACTGACATTTAGTTGAAAATTTGAGTGCTTGCCATATTCTTGAATTATCTTTAAGGCTTGTGGTAATGACTCCTCAGAGTTTGTAAGGGTTAACAGAATGTCATCTGCATACATGGCTATTTTGTGCTCTGTGTTATGTAATTTGATTCCCGATATTCGAGGATCCGCACGGATCTTCAGGGCTAGAATTTCTATAGATATTGCGAACAGTATCGGAGAAAGGGGGCAACCCTGTCGGGTCCCGTTTGTTATTTCAAAGCTCGCAGACAGGAGGCCATTGACTTTGATCTTAGCTGACGGGGTGGTGTATAGTGAAAATATCATGTCAATGAAATGTGTACTAAAGCCCATCTTTGACAAGGCGAACCGTAAGAACGT
The DNA here is from genome assembly GCF_027579735.1 of Bombina bombina. Taxonomy (NCBI): domain Eukaryota; kingdom Metazoa; phylum Chordata; class Amphibia; order Anura; family Bombinatoridae; genus Bombina; species Bombina bombina. The sequence continues at coordinate 1,274,606,717 of NC_069499.1, forward strand.
CCAGTTCACCCTGTCAAAGGCTTTCTCTGCATCCATAGATGTCAGTGTCATTGGCGTATGTTATAGCTTGGCGTGTTGTATTAACTGCAATACTTTCAAGGTATTGTCCCTTGCCTCTCTACCCGTGACAAATCCCACCTGGTCCGAATTAATTAACCCTGGGAGAACCCTATTTATTCTTGTGGCCAATATCTTTTCATAGATTTTTAGGTCTAAATTAAGTAATGAGATGGGAGGGAAATTTTCCGGTCTATCTGGGGTTTTTCCCGGCTTGGGCAGGACTGTGATATGCGCTTCCAAAAGATTTTGCGAGAACCCTCCGTCTCTTTGTAGTGTGTTATATGTGTCTGCAAGGTGGGGGGCCAATAGCGGTCCAAATTTTTTCTAGTAAGCTATACCGAGTCCTTCCGGTCCCAGGCTTTTTCCCGCAGGAGTATCTTTTATTGCCTTTAAAATTTCTAATGGTGTTATGCCTGCTTCTAGTCTTTCCGCTTCTTCTATACTAATTTGGGGAAATTCTATATCACCTACATAGGATTCCAGTTCAGGGTCTGCGTTCTCAGTGTCTAATTCCATGTCAGATGTCTGTGTGCGTCTTTTTAGGTTATATAATGCAGAGTAGTACTGTCTTAATGTCTCCGCGATTCCCTTACTGTCCTCATGTTTTTTCCCTTGCTTATCTATGATTCCTGTGACATATGCCCTTGTAATGTTTTCGTTTAAGTGCTTTTGCTAGTGAAGCCCCAGGCTTGTTACTGTATTCAAAATAGTGTTGTTTTAAATAAAGTGCTTTCGTTTGTGCTTCTTTAATTTGTAAGTTTTGTAATTTAGATCTAACCTTTTTCAGGGAATTAAATACGTTTGCGGAGGTTGTGTCTTTTTTATGTTCCCCTTCCCAATACGCAAGTTGTGCTTTCAATGAATTATAGTATTGTCTATTTTGTTTATTTTGTTGTGTCTTAATTTTAATCATTACACCTCTTATTACCGCTTTATGCACCTCCCATATCATGGAAGGTTTGCACTGGTCTGTTTTATTAAGTTTAAAGTACTCCTCAAGTTCTTTTGTTATTTCCATTACATATATTGGGTTGTTCAGTAGGTTTTCATCTAAACGGCAGATATAGGGGAGAAATGGTCTTTCTTGCCATTCAAATTCGCAGAGCACGGGCGCGTGATCTGACCACGAGATGGGCAATATGTCTGTGTATATGACTTGTGAGAGCATAGCTGGGTCTGCCATTATAATATCTATTCTAGAGTACAGTATAGTTCCTTTCCCTTGGATGTAGCGCCCTCCACGTGTCCCGAACCTGTAGCTGTTGTAACTGCGCTGATATTGATTTTAGGACTTTTTTTGGGATGTTGGATGATCCAGTGGAAGTGTCTATTTTTGGGTCTAAGGGTATGTTAAGGTCCCCTCCTAGTATCATTTCCCCTTTACCTATCTCCAAAAGTTTTCGTGTTACTGATTTCAAGGTGATGTGCTGCTGTTGATTGGGCAAGTACACATTTGCTAGTGTTACATATCTGTTATATAGGAGTCCTACCACAATAACAAATCGACCTCCTCTATCCTTCTCTACGTGAGTTGCCTGGAATTGTACATTATTGCTGATAAGGATTCCTACCCCCCCCTGTCTTTGTAGGGCCCGATGCTAGGAATTTTGTTTGTTATCTAGGGCTTAATACCCTTGGCTCCCTCCCCCTCTTAAAGTGATTCTCCTGAATAAATAATATATCGCCTTTTTGTTTTCGCAGGTCATTAAAGGCGATGGATCTCTTTGCCGGGCTATTAAGGCCTTTAGCGTTAATAGTGATGAGGCGTAATTTATGCACTCTGTTTTGCATCCCCCTTGTCTCTGTATCTATCATGTTATTCGGTTTGCGGGTTGTAGGTGGCTTTGGTCTCATTGCAATGTTAACTAGTATAAAGGTAGTTCAGTGAGGTGTGAGAGGTGTTAGTCCCAGTCCCGTGAGTGCAGTAGTCCTTCGAGTCAGTTAGTGTGCCTTGTGTTCTGTGTATCATGTAGTATACCTTGTGTCTACGTTAATTTAGAGGGTGTTATCCCTTATCCCCAGACCAATTGTCTGACGTACGTTAACCCTTGTATGTCTTGAACCTGTTTGCCCTGGTTGCATTTGCTTAGTTCTCTAGTTATCCCGGGGCGTCTAGAGGTCAATCAGCTGTATTGTCCACATGTTCTATTTATATTATGTGATTAGGAGAGTGGAAGCCCCCTGCGGGCCTGCGGCCATGCTATATTGTGCATATCTCTATATTCTGTTCTGTGCCGTGTTCATGCAAATGTCTAGCGTGCAGGATATGACTTGTTTTCTTGCTTTCGCCTATGTGTAGGTATCTTATAATGTCTGCCTCTGTAGTTCTATCACGCCGACTTCCAAGAATGTATAAATACATGCTAGATTACCTTATCTCTCACAATTTGTGCATTTTGGTCATCTTCAGCATATATGAGGGTGCTATTAGAACTTATTTACTTTTACTAATAATAGTGTACAAAACAGATCAATAATAACATTCTTAAAACCTGAATCCGACATCTATTTGCCAGATCCGGGCAGGAGTCCTAAGTTATTGTTAGCCATACAATTAAACAGCTCATAGAACGATTAACCTTTTATATAATATTCAATTCTATATCAATTCTTTGTCTAAATAACCTTGTGAGTAAGGTAGACTGTATTAGTTTTGGTAAAGGCATATTTAGACCTATATACTTCGTCAGTTATAACTTATTAGGGTTAAGCTTTATCGCTAACAAAACAGTCTTTCATGTATAAGCCCTTCTATTTCTTTCTTCAAGGTATATGAGTAATCCCTATTACAGTATCCTTGTAAGGATCGTATTTGTTGATATATAAATAGAAGTGATAGAATGTCAGGTATTGTTTTGCTTACAATAGTATAATAGTATTTAGACCTATATACTTCGTCAGTTATAACTTATTAGGGTTAAGCTTTATCGCTAACAAAACAGTCTTTCATGTATAAGCCCTTCTATTTCTTTCTTCAAGGTATATGAGTAATCCCTATTACAGTATCCTTGTAAGGATCGTATTTGTTGATATATAAATAGAAGTGATAGAATGTCAGGTATTGTTTTGCTTACAATAGTATAATGAACATATCAAAAATTACCTTTTAATGAATATCAACCGTTATTTATTCCGTTATTTATTCTTCATGCTGACAAGCGGACCCTAAGTTTCTGATAGGTACATCTTGTACATTGAACTTACATTTCTTAAGGAGACTTCTAACTATATTGCAGTCTTTCATCTATGTTTATTACTAATAAAGATCAATTGTTTTAGCTTTTAGTGCTGACATCGTAATATTTGAACATTTTAAAAAACAATATGTATAAACTTATAACTCTACAACTTTGATAACTTTACCCAGTCTTTCACTGATAAGTCTTATTGAGTGTGTCTAGGTCAGTCTGTCCGGGAGAAATACAATCTCTATGACACTTTCTTTGTGAGGATCTCTATATTTCTTTGCGTGCGTCTCCTTTCCATGCTTAGGGAGCCAATAGCATGGCTCTATCCTGTGACAAGTGTTCTTTGGGTGGTGTAATGTTCACTTGAAGGATTTCACAAAAGCGATCCAGATCATCTGGGCCTCTGTACGTGGCTGATTTGTCTCCTTTTGAAGCGGTTATACAGACTGGGAACCCCCATCTGTATTGTATGCCTCTTTCTCTTAGGACCGATGTAATAAATTGTAGCTCCCTCCGTTTCTGCAGGGTTACTGGGCTAAGATCTGTAAATACTTGTATGGGTACCCCTGCATGGGTAAACTGTGGTTTTTGTCTTGCGTGCCGTAGTATCTCTTCTTTTTCTTGGTAATTAAGGAATTTTATAATCACATCCCTTGGTGGGGCTTTCGGAGAGGGTTTAGTTCTCAGAGCCCTGTGCGCCCTTTCCATTATCACTTCTGCCAAAGTGCTGGTGCCTTTAAGAGTTCTGAAAAGATCCTGCAAATAACCCATTAAGGCTGATGGTTGTACGCTCTCTGGTATGCCCCTGATCCGCAAATTGTTTCTGCGCCCTCTATTATCGAGGTCTTCTACCTTTTCTTGAAGATTTTGGATAGTTTCTTCTTGGTTGTACATGAGCTGTGATAGGTGGTGCATGTCTTGGGTGGTAATATCATGGCTTTCCTCTAAGTTTACCACTCTGCTATCTATTCGTTTGATATCCCTTTTCATCTCCTGGAACATGTTCCTCATATCTGCCATAGCGGATTTGATATCTTCTTTAGAGGCAAGCATTTTCAGATCTTCTCTTGTGATTTCCGTTTGTTTAAGTGGAGTGGTAGGGGTTATCGCATTTATCTCACTTATCTCTGTTGATGGTTGTGGGTTCACCGCTGTGTCTGAAGGGGCTTGTGACGGCTCTTCTGCTGACTTTAAGTAGTGGTCCATCATCTTTGCTTTAGGGTTAACATCCATTTTTAATATCTTTTTGGCCGGCATTACCCTTCTATAGGTTTGTGCAGTTTTTTTTTTTGTTTTTTTTTATTAATTAGGCCTGTTCACTGTTTACTTGCTTATGGAGGTTCTATACTCTGCTATGTGCTTAATCAGAGTCTGAGCTATTGTATATCTGGATCCTGCTTGAATTGCTGGTGATTCTGCTGCTAGATTTTATCACTACTGTTAGCTTTGCACATGGGGTGTCTGAGTGCACTATATTAATGGCCAGAAGCTTATATGTTTGCAATGCAGTCGTGTTAGCAGTTATAACTCTTTAGCCTCCTGTGGCGTTTCTGGTCCCTAAATTGTATAACTCAAGCTAGTTCCCCTGGGACCTGTGTGCAACTTTATTGGGGTTATGTGTTTACCCATTGTGCCGAAATACAATTGTGTTTCTGCTACAGCTTGCCCTCCACGTGGAGTGTCTGTATATTCTGCCCTAATAGCCAGGTGTGTCAAGCTTGTATCGTGGCAATGTGAGCCATTTTACTTCTGCAGCCTCATGCGACAGTTTCAGCTCCTACGGGTTAAGGCATGCACCGGGCCTTTCTTACATGCACTTTTTTTGTGAGGCTTGTGTGCGTGCCCTGCCCCCTCTTCAATGCGGTTATGTATTCTGCGGCCCCCGCTCTGCCTCTTGCCGTCTCTGCTCTGTTACTCACCGGCGGCGGGTGATCCTCCTGACATACGCTCTTCACGGAGCCTGGCGTCAGATCACTGTCTCCTTCCTGCCTGCATAGGTTTGGACCACGACCCGCCGAGGGCCTCCTTTTAGGTGTTGGTGGCTTTTATGTTAGTCTCTGTGCATGTGGAGTATTGCTTAAGACCTCCGGTTCATACTTGGTGCTCTGTTAGGGCATAGATACTTTTATATAGGGCTTTTTATGGTGAATTTAACATTTTATTTAGCTAATCTGGGGATAAGGGCCTAGGAGCTGTGCTAACAAGCTGCCATCACGGATCGTGGCCAAGCTCCGCCCCCCGGGTTGTTTTGGAGTTTGCGTCATAATTTGTGCGAGAAGTGTTGAGTCAAAATTGGTGCAAAGTGGTTTTTGTATTACATGGCTTAAACATGCTGCACATAGATTTTTCAATAAAAATATAAAAAAAATTAAAAGGCAGTTAGCTATATTATGTTGTGTATTTATTTCATTTTTACCTCTATATCTATTAGTGCGACAAGTTTGGTGCAAAACTTTTCAACAAATTTGTAGAAATAATATTGTCCCCTTGCTTTGTAATGAGAGACAAATTTGTAGCATAATCCGTAAGTAGTAATGTATTTTTAATTTTTATTCCTATATCTACTAGTGCACTAAATGTGGAGCAATAATATTGTTTGATTTAGAAAGGGTATACAATTTTAATAGAGTTTCTAATTTACTTTTATTATGTAATATACAGTACTTCATTCTCTTGCAGCATCGAACTTAAAGGGACAGTCTAGGCCAAAATAAACTTTCATGTTTCAGATAGAGCATGTAATTTTAAACAATTTTCCAATTTACTTTTATCACCAATTTTGTTTTGTTCTCTTGGTATTCTTAGTTGAAAGCTTAACCTAGGAGGTTCATATGCTAATTTCTTAGACCTTAGACACCTCTTTCAGATTGCATTTTAACAGTTTTTCACCACTAGAGGGTGTTAATTCACATATTTCATATAGATAACACTGTGTCATATTCCTGTAGCTTTAAGAACTAAGACCAACCCACTCCTTCACCTCCCTTTAAAGGTGTGATCAGTACACCTGTGCTTTGCTTGATAATTGAAGTTTGTAGTTCCCACTCTGCTTCAAGCTCTAAAGCTAAAATCTACAGATCCTGCTTTTGTACCTGTTAAAGGAAATCCTTGTTGTCATTTCTCCAGCTTCTAAACCTAAGAAGCATTTCCTGCCGCTTTACATTTCAGGAAACAGACTTTGGCAGCAACTCTTTCAAGTCTGTGTTAACTCTGCAGTCTGATTTTCCAGCCAGCTCCGTTACTGAGTGTTTACCTCTACCAGGAAATAAGAACAGCTTCCCTGCTGTGATCCATTTTGACTCAGTGCCAACTTCGCTCTCTGCAGTTCTAAACTCACTCGCAAGTATCATTAATTTTATATACAATTGTCTCTAGCTGTATATATTCTTATCCAAAGATCTGCTGACATACAAACTGTTAAAGTGCACACAACTGGTTAAATCTGGCTCTCTCCTTCTCTCTGTATCACACACTCTGCCTGCTGTAACCTGATACCTCTTGCTATATGGACATTGCAGACTGCAAATCAGTTTCTCACTTCTTAGCTTAACTAAAAAGAGACTTTTCTATAAAATTCTGCTTTTCTCAGACAAGTACCAATAAACTGCTTGTTTGCTGCCTTCTATCTTTAAAGAACACAACTCTTTACAAGTGTGTAAAATATACAAAGGCTTCATTTCATCTGTTTTATTCACTTTATTTTGATTTTGTAAAGTGTTATAAAAAGAACTTGTACTAAGTAAACCAGCTATCTCCCTTGGTAATAACCTTTTGTATAAGCCTGTTTTACTTAAGGTTCTCTGGGAATAGCCACATTATACAAGCTTATAACAGAATTATCAAGCCATAAAGAAATTTACTAACATATATACATTATAGTTTAAAGCTTGTATATAGGAAAATCATGGATCCTGCCTCAATGGCAATTGAAATAGCTTCCTTAAACCAGAAAGTTGAAATTTTAGCACAAGGTTTGACTGAAGTTAAAAATGAAAACCACACCCTGAAGAGGTAAATGGATGATTTCTTTTCAATGAAAGAGGCTGATCACCCTGAACCACAGGTTAACCCTCCACGTATTTTTTCTGGTGAAAGAACACGCTTTCGTGAATTCAGAAATGCATGCATGCTGATGTTTTCCATGAAGCCCAGGACATATTATACTGACAAGATCAAGGTTTGTACTACCATCTCTTATCTAACTGGAGATCCCCGTTCGTGGGCTGATAAGTTTTATGAAACTGATGATCCTATTTTGAATTCTATCAGTGAATTTTTTAAGGAGATGGCTGTCTTATATGAGGATTGCAACACCCAGTTAACCGCAGAAACAAATTTGCGCACCCTGAAGCAAGGCAAACGTACAGTTGAGGACTATGTGGCAGATTTTCAGCTCTGGGCTACACAGTGGAATACTGTAAGTCTAAAAAACCAATTTCGTTTAGGTCTCTCTGAACATCTTAAGGATGAGATCTCTCGCATTGAACCTCCAGACACCATGGAATCCCTCATAAAGATATGCATAGCCATGGACAGACGATACAGAGAGAGGAGAGCCGAAAAACAACACCCAGAGACTTACCTCAAAAGGTTTACACCCTCTCATTCTGAAAAGACCTCCACAGCCCCTGTGCCCATGGAAATTGGGGCCATCCGTGGACCATTATCCCAAGAAGAGAAACAGAGAAGGAGGATATCAAACCTCTGTATGTACTGTGGGAATAAAGAACACAGTGTCTCTTCCTGCCCTATTCTGAACCGGCAAAAAAGGGGTAAGATTCTTATAGTTAACCCAAATACTGATAACATTCATGAATCACAATTAACATTCACATTGGCTTTACAGTGGGACCAGCATCTTCTCAAGACTGAGGCGCTGATTGATTCTGGAGCTTATGGAAGCTTCATTGACAAAACCCTTGTAGATACTAATAAAATACCTTGTGTGCAAAAGCAAACTCCTATCTATGTGAAGGTTATTGATGGCTCTACTTATTTAAAAGGCCCAATCACACACCATACTGTTCCTTTACTTGTCTCTTGTAACATGGGTCATACAGAATACATTACGTTTGATATCATTCCTAGCTCACTACACCCCTTAATATTGGGTTATCCTTGGTTAAGAAAACACAACCCTCAAATAGACTGGAGCAGTAACACAGTAACTTTCTCTTCCCCATACTGTTCTGCTACCTGTTTTCCCTGTGTGGAAATCAAAACTCTACACCCTCATATACCATTGCAGTATTCAGACTTTTCAGATATATTTGACCTTAAGGAAGCCGAAAATTTACCTCCACACAGACCTTATGATTGCCCCATTGATACTAAACCTGGGTCTATCATACCGTTCGGCCGAATTTTTCCACTCTCTCAAAAAGAATTAAAATTTCTCAGAGAGTACCTAGACAATAATCTAAGGAAAGGTTTTATTTCTACCTCAACCTCTCCTGCAGCAGCGGGCATATTCTTTGTCACAAATAAAGATGGGACCTTACGCCCAATCATTGACTACAGAGCATTAAACTCTATTACGATTAAAAATAGGTATCCACTTCCTTTAATACCTGAATTACTTGAACGGTTAACAGATGCAACCATTTTTACCAAACTAGATTTGAAGGGAGCATACAATTTAATCAGGATAAAAAGCGGTGACGAATGGAAAACAGCATTTAGAACCCGTTATGGTCTCTTTCAATATAATGTTATGCCATTCGGCTTAACTAATGCTCCGGCCACATTTCAATTTTTCATAAACGATATTTTCAAAGACTTAATGGATGTGTGTGTTGTAATATATCTAGACGATATTTTGATATACTCCAAAAATCTAACTGATCATGTAAAACATGTAAGATGGGTTTTGTCTAGATTAAGAGAACATCAGCTATACGCCAAGGCTGAGAAATGTGTATTCCATGTAAAGACAATAAAATTTTTGGGTTACATAATTTCCCCTAACGGTGTAAACATGGATCCAGAGAAGGTTACATCGATACTCAAATGGCCTGTACCTACCTCTGTGAAATCACTTCAGAGGTTTCTAGGCTTCTCTAATTTTTATAGGAGATTCATCAAAGGATTTTCATCCATTGTCCAACCTCTAACTAAGTTAACCGGTAAGAATCGACTCGTTTGGACTGTAGAAGCCCAACAAGCTTTTGAGCATTTAAAAGAATGTTTTACTTCAGCTCCTATCCTACAGCTTCCTAATCCAGAATTTTAATTTGTGTTAGAGGTTGATGCTTCTACTGTTGGTATTGGTGCTATTCTCTCCCAACAACAAACCGATACTTCAGTCCTACATCCTGTAGCTTTTTACTCTCGACTCCTGTCTATAGCTGAAAGGAATTACTCCGTGGGGGACCTGGAACTTCTAGCTATCAAATGTGCCCTGGAACACTGGAGACACCTACTGGAAGGGACACTCAAACCTTTTACAGTTCTTACAGATCATAAGAATTTACAATATCTTAGAAAAAACAAGACCTTGTCATCAAGACAAGTCCGATGGTCTTTATTCCTGGACCGATTTAACTTTCAGATTACATATAGACCAGGTTCAAGGAACATCCAAGCTGATGCTCTTTCCCGTTCTTTCATTAAACATAATGAAAAGGAAGAACAACAAACAGTTATACCGTCGACCAAGTTTATAGCTGTAACTTCTAGCCTACAAAAAGACATTTTATTAGCTTTACTAAAAGATTCTACCATTCCATCATGCTGCGTAAAGGACACCACTTCAGGTTTATACTTCTACAACAATTTGTTATACGTTCCTCCTTCTGTAAGGAAGGAGATCCTACATCTACATCATACGAACCCTATGTCCGGTCATCCTGGAATCACTAAAACCCAGGATTTATTAACAAGGAATTACTGGTGGCCTGGTTTAAGACAAGATGTAGTTACCTTTGTGTCAGATTGTCATGTATGTGCAGCTTGCAAAAAAGAACACCACAGACCTTTTGGTTTACTAAAACCATTACCTATACCTGAAGTCCCTTCGACCTTGATTGGAATGGACTTCATAGTCGAATTACCACCATCTAATTCATTCACAACCATATTAGTGGTTATAGATCATCTAACTAAACTCTCTCATTTCATACCTCTTAAGAGAATTCCAAACGCTCTCACAACAGCTAAAACATTCTTTGATCACATCGTGAAACTCCATGGTTTACCGACCTCTATAGTCACTGATCGAGGGACTCAGTTTACATCCAGGTTTTGGAAGGCACTATGTAAATTGTTAAGAATCTCCTCAAGAATGACAACAGCATTTCATCCCCAATCTAATGGCCTTACTGAAAGACTAAATCAGACTTTGGAGCAATACTTAAGGTGTTATATCTCACAGAACCAGGATGACTGGGTTAAATGGTTACCGCTTGCAGAGTTCGCATACAACAATTCCATCAACTCTTCTACTAAAGTTTCACCCTTCTTTGCCACTTATGGTTACCATCCAACCACTGTACCCAACTCCATCTCCACCTCGAAATCACCTTATGCTCTGGATTATGTCTCTAATTTGAAACAAACTATGACTTCCCTAAAGATTCACTTAGAGAAATCTAAATGTACCCAAAAGAGTTATTTTGATAAAAAAACATCTAACTCCACCTCAATACTCAGTTGGCGATAGAGTTTGGCTCTCAACAAAAAACCTCAAATTAAAGGTACCAAGCAAAAAACTGGCTAACCAGTTCATAGGTCCGTTCAAGATAAAAAGAATGATCAACCCTAATGCAGCGATTCTTGATCTACCTGTATCTTACAGGATACACCCATCCTTCCATGTTTCTCTATTTAAACCCTATCAAGGATCTGATGTTTATATTCCTCAAGTCATCAAGGACTCTCCCCAGCTGATAGAAGATCAAACGGAATTCGAAGTGGAATCAATTCTGGATTCGCGCCGCCGGGGTAGAACAATTGAGTATCTGGTACATTGGAAAGGGTATGGTCATGAGGAGGATTCTTGGATACCCCTTAGGGACTTACATGCTCCCCAATTGCTCACATCCTTCCATCGTCTACATCCTGACAAACCAGGTTTGGATCCGGGAAGGGGGCGCCCCTGAAAGGGGGGATCTGTCATATTCCTGTAGCTTTAAGAACTAAGACCAACCCACTCCTTCACCTCCCTTTAAAGGTGTGATCAGTACACCTGTGCTTTGCTTGATAATTGAAGTTTGTAGTTCCCACTCTGCTTCAAGCTCTAAAGCTAAAATCTACAGATCCTGCTTTTGTACCTGTTAAAGGAAATCCTTGTTGTCATTTCTCCAGCTTCTAAACCTAAGAAGCATTTCCTGCCGCTTTACATTTCAGGAAACAGACTTTGGCAGCAACTCTTGCAAGTCTGTGTTAACTCTGCAGTCTGATTTTCCAGCCAGCTCCGTTACTGAGTGTTTACCTCTACCAGGAAATAAGAACAGCTTCCCTGCTGTGATCCATTTTGACTCAGTGCCAACTTCGCTCTCTGCAGTTCTAAACTCACTCGCAAGTATCATTAATTTTATATACAATTGTCTCTAGCTGTATATATTCTTATCCAAAGATCTGCTGACATACAAACTGTTAAAGTGCACACAACTGGTTAAATCTGGCTCTCTCCTTCTCTCTGTATCACACACTCTGCCTGCTGTAACCTGATACCTCTTGCTATATGGACATTGCAGACTGCAAATCAGTTTCTCACTTCTTAGCTTAACTAAAAAGAGACTTTGCTATAAAATTCTGCTTTTCTCAGACAAGTACCAATAAACTGCTTGTTTGCTGCCTTCTATCTTTAAAGAACACAACTCTTTACAAGTGTGTAAAATATACAAAGGCTTCATTTCATCTGTTTTATTCACTTTATTTTGATTTTGTAAAGTGTTATAAAAAGAACTTGTACTAAGTAAACCAGCTATCTCCCTTGGTAATAACCTTTTGTATAAGCCTGTTTTACTTAAGGTTCTCTGGGAATAGCCACATTATACAAGCTTATAACACACTGTGCTTGTGCACGAGAAGTTATCTGGGAGCAGGCACTGATTGGCTAGACTGCAAGTTTGTCAAAAGAACTGAAAAAGGGGCAGTTTGCAGAGGCTTAGATACAAGATAATCACAGAGGTTAAAAGCATATTAATATAACTATGTTGGTTACGCAAAACTGGGAAATGGGTAATAAAGGGATTATCTATCTTTTAAAACAATACAAATTCTGGTGTAGACTGTCCCTTTAAGCTTTCTGTGTTTTCAGACTCCCATTGAGTTCTATAGCATCTGCGATTTCAAGGGTGGCAGATTGAAAACTAGGTAATTGGGAAAAGGGTCAAATGGAGTTGAATGTGAATTCGAAACATCTGTAATGATGCAAGCATCGTTCTGCATCGGATTGAGATCACGGGATCGTATATTACGTCACAAATTTCATCATTTGCCGATCTTGACACTTTGATAACTACAGCCGATCAGTCTTGCAACAAATACAACGCGGGATTCAAGCGTATTTCCAATTGACTCTTTGATACATATATAACCCCTTGTATCTTTAACAGTTACCGGCTTATCTGTCTGTCTTTTTTTGCTTTTTTTTTGGGGGGGGGGGGGAAGTGTGTGCCACGCCTAGTGTGTTTATTTGATTATGTATGCTATCCAGTGTGTATATATTGCTTTGTGTGAATGTTGTGTAGTGTGTGTACATGTATGTCTGAATGTTATGTAGTGTGTGTGTACAAGTATATCTGTATGCTGTGTGTGTGTACACATATATCTGTATGTTATGCAGTGTGTGTGTGTACAAGTATATCTGTATGCTGTGTGTGTGTACATGTATATCTGTATGTTATGTAGTGTGTGTACAAGCATATCTGTATGCTATGTGTGTGTACACGTATATCTGTATGCTGTGTGTGTACACATTTATCTGTATGTTATGTAGTGTGTGTATGTGTGTGTACAAGCATATATGTATGCTGTGTGTGTAAACATTTATCTGTATGTTATGTAGTGTGTGTGTACACATATAAGTATGTTATGTAGTGTGTGTACAAGTATATCCGTATGCTGTTTGTGTACATGTTTATCTGTATGTTATGTAGTGTGTGTGTATAAGTATATCTGTATGCTGTGTAGAGTGTGTTTACATGTATGTCTAAATGTTATGTTGTGTGTGTACATGTATATCGGTATATTATGTAGTGTGTGTGTGTACACATGTATATCGGTATGTTATGTAATGTGTGTGCACACGTATATCTGTATGTTATATAGTGTGTGTGTAGTGTACAAGTATATCTGTATGCTCTGTGTGTGTACATGTATATCTTTATGTTATGTAGCGTGTGTGTACACATTTATCTTATGTTTTGTAATGTGTGTGTGTACAAGTATATCTGTATGCTGTGTGTACACGTATAGCTGTTTGCTATGTAGTGTCTGTGTACATGTATATCGGTATGTTCTGTAGTGTGTGTGTACACGTGTATCTGTATATTATATAGTGTGTGTGTAGTGTACAAGTATATCTGTATGCTCTGTGTGTGTACATGTATATATTTATGTTATGTAGCGTGTGTACATACATATCTGTGTGTTATGTAATGTGTGTGTACAAGTATATCTGTTTGCTATGTAATGTCTGTGTACACGTATATCTGTATGTTTTGTAGTGTGTGTGTACACATATATCTGTATGTTTTGTAGTGTGTGTGTGTACACATATATCTGTATGCTATGTAGTGTGTGTATAAGTATATCTGTATGCTCTGTGTGTACACACACATATCTGTATGTTAGGTAGTGTGTGTGTACATGTATATCTGTATGTTATGTAGTGTGTGTGTGTGTGTGTACAAGTATATGTATGTTGTGTTTGGGAGTAGGTTGAATCACTGCTGGGTAAAGTTAATTTCTGGGCAAAATACAACAAATAAAATTGTGGGGAGGCAAAAAGTAGGTTTTAGGCATTTATATAAGAATATCAATTTAAAACCTCTTAAAACATATCCCCCTATGTGAAGAACATTAGAATGTAAAATATTTACAGTACAAAGATAAACACTTTATTAATATGAATATTGCATACATAAATATATTACATGTTTTCAGATACTTGACTATATATGTATACATATGTATTTATGTTTTTATATGTGTATATATTTCTGTAAACATATAAATACATAAATCCATATGTACACACATATAAATATATATATATATATATATATATATATATATAATATGAATATAAATATTTTGTCATGTATATGGATGAGTCTCTATGTTAAAGCCTTTCTCATTCCTTTTTTTCTAACACCTCAACATTTTTTCATTGATATTTTTAATAATTTTTGTTACAGTGCTATTATGAGTGTAACTGTACTTTTAAATATATTTTTGATGTGTTTTTTGCAACTTATTTTTCAAGCGTAACTGTTAACCAGAGCTCTGAAGTCACGATAGCCTGACGCACGTTCAAATTAATTGCGCTCAAGCAAACAAGTTTACTTCCGACATGCGCAAAGAGCAGTGATAAACCCCTTAATGCTTGCGCGCAACAGTTAGTGCGCCACTCGTAATCTAGCCCTATGTGCTGTGTTATCTGCTATGTAAGCCTTTTTACTGTTTGAGCATCATGGGAAATGTAGTTCCAAAACCTCTGGAGGGCCAAGTTTGAGGATGTCTGCTTTAAACTCTTTTAGTTTGTGTTTGCTTCATAAGGATTCCCAGATGGGTCTCCCTGCTCAGCTTCGTATCTCATGTACTGAGTCTATTGCTAATCCTTATCAGGGTTTTACTGCGCTTCAGAGTGCGCAAGGGTTTTTTACTCTATCAGTGTTGTTCCCAGGAGAGTTCATCTGAACTTTCTCCCCAAATTTAAGGATTATATTCTATCTGATATTAGTCAGGTTTTGGGAAAAGAAGTAGATCCACATTCGAGGTAGTTTCAAGCGTAAAATTTGAATGGTTCATAGTGAAGACAGCATACAGGGTTGGATAAGCTCACAATGCATACACCCTACGCGTTTCATGCCGTAAGGCACCTCCCTGACAAAGTGCCTTATGGCATGAAACGTGTGGAATGTATGGATTGTGAGCTTATGCAACCCCTGTATGCTGTTGTCACTATGAACCATTAACATTTCTCACTTGAAACTACCTTGCATGTGGATCTACTTCTTTTCCTGTGGAAATTTAATTCTGAAGTGTGGGAGGCTTCTTAACCCACTGAGTGCCGATAGTATCCTGCTCAGTCAGGTTCCAGATTTCTCACTTGAAACTACCTTGCATGTGGATCTACTTCTTTTCCTGTGGAAATTTAATTCTGAAGTGTGGGAGGCTTCTTAACCCACTGAGTGCCGATAGTATCCTGCTCAGTCAGGTTCCAGAAGCCGGTCACGTGACCTTCTGAGTGAGGTGCATTACCCGTGGCGGTTTGAATCTTTGGCGTCTTCCGCATCTATGGAGCTTGGACCCGCTAACGAGTGGGACAACGCAAGGGACCGGTGAAAGGCAGGATCTACCTAAAGAGGTCATCACCGCACTGGTATAAGGTACAAATTATTTACATCCAGTAACACTCTCGTTTTCTGCTTTCATATAGCGGCTTCAGTTGTGTGTTCCCAGACTGATACCATTTGAATGCACATTGAGCTGATACAAAGTTGCAAGGGTGCTTTGTCACTTTGAAACAGTTTAACTGAGACTGGGTATCATTGCATCTGTAATTTCCTTGTGATTTTTGATATTTAGTCAGGTTTTCGCTTGCTTGTTTTGCAAGGATTTGAAGGTGGTCCACTATAAGTTACCCATTAATGATAGCGCTGTTTCTGACTCTGAGGACTCTTATTCTGAGGATAGTCTCTCTGAGTCTCAGGAACCTGCTGTTGTGGCAGAGGATGTGTCCCTTAATTTCAGGGTTGAGCATATTCATGCCTTTTTGCGAGAAGTTTTAATTGCTTTAGAAGTAGAGGATTCTCCTTCTACAAGAAACCTGTTAAGAGGATAGATACATTTTTTAAGACAGCTCCTAAGCAGCCTTCTTTTATTCCCATGCCGTATTCAGTTTCTGAGATTATTTCTAAGGAATTGAAGAAGCCAGGTATTCCTTTTGTTCCATCTACTAAATTTAAATATATTTTTCATATACCTTCTTTTAATACAAAGTTCTGGGAAACTGTTCCTAAGGTAGACACAGCTATTTCCACTTTGGCCAGGCATACCACTATACTTTTAGAGGATAGTTCCACTTTTAAGGATCCTTTAGATCCGGCGAGCCTAAAACAGACCGCTGCTCCATAACCTGTCCACCTGCTCTGAGGCGGCGGACAGAAATCGACAAAAATTAATCCGATTGAATACGATCGGGTTGATTGACACCCCCTGCTAGCGGCTGATTGGCTGTGAATCTGCAGGGGGCAGCATTGCACCAGCAGTTCACAAGAACTGCTGGTGCAATGATAACGGCAAACAGCATATGCTGTTGGCATTTATCGATGTGCAGGGGACATGATCCGCTATATCGGATCATGTCCGATCGCACTATAATAAATAGGATCCTTTTTTTTATTCAATAGTTTTTTATTGGGTTTCAATTACAAGATATAACAGCAAATTATTCATGGTTGAAAACAGTGATAATATCAGATATTGACATTATAATAATATGAATATTTCGAATTGTCCCAAACATTTTAAAATTTAAACTAGTTCCCTAATATATTGCCCAGTAATTTTCGGTGACATGTTTGTGCAGAAAAGAAGGGGGGAAAAAAAGGGGGAAAAAAAAAAAAGGAAACATACAATATAGGTAGTCAGACCCTAACTATAGATTCAAATCAATTTATTCAAGGTGAGTAAAACCTTGCTCCCAGATAAAGAGTAGATCTGCAAAGTAATTATGCTTGCCTATATAATGTTAATGTTGCCTTTCGAGGGTTAGAATGTGATTAACTTCAGCAATCCACTGTGAATGAGTGGGGATCTTTTGTGTCTTCCAAAGCCTTGGAATTAGTCTTTTTGCGCATGTAAGCATTACTTGAAGTAATTTTCTACGATAGGTGCAAAATAATGGCGGTGTGATATTAAGTAATATAAGCTTAGGGCTAAGAACTATGTGCAGGCCTATGATCTTATAATAAATAGGATCCTTTATGTTTAGACCTGCAGTCAAAGTAGTCTGTGTCACTGTTGCCATTGCTTTTATTTTGTGTTATAGTCTTTCAGAACTTGTTTCCAATGAAATCACTGGATGAGATTCAGGAATCTATTAATCTCCTGAGAACAGCAAATTCCTTTATTTGTGATGCAGCAGTTGAAATGATTTGCATTATTGCTAATAATGCTACAATAGTTGTTTTAGCTAGGTGAGCTTTATGTCTTAGTCTGCTGATATGGTTTCTAAACACACACTGCTAGATTGGGTGCTTATATTGCCACAGTCACTGGGGGTATGGGAGCTTTTCTGCCCCAGGATAAGAAATCTAAGGGTAAGCTTAGATCTGTTTTTGTACCTTTTGGAAATCTAAGGCTCTAAAAGATTCCCCCTCTGCCCAGAGTTTTGGCAATTCCAAATCTACCTGGAAGTCTAACTTTTCTTGGTCCAAAAACAGTCCAAGAAGTCTACCCCAGCTTCCAAAACACATGATGGTGCAGCCCCCATACCAGATCATTCTCTTGTAGGGGGCAGAAAGTCTCTTTCGAGAGGCTTTGAAGAGATCTGATCAGGATCCCTGGGTATTGCAAATTAACTCCCAGGGGTATCAAATACATTTTCGTTCAAGTACCTTGAGATACCATGCTTTCTCGGATTTTGTGAAATATCTGGAATTAATGGGAGTGATTACTCCAGTTCCAACTACAGAATTAAAAACCAGAGGTTTTAATCAAATCTCTTTATAGTACTAAGGAAATAGCGTACTTTTTGGATTTTAAAATATTGAACAAATTCCTGAAAGTTTCTACTTTCAAGATGGAAACAATTCAAACTTGACTTCCTTTAGTGCAGGAGGGTCAGTTTATATCTACAATCGACTTAAAATATGCATTTTTGCATATCCTAAAACACAGAGATCATGTCAAGTTCCTGAGATTTGCTTTTCTTGACAAACATTATCAGTTCATGGCCCCCCTTTTAGTCTGGCTACAGCTCCCAGAGTGTTTACAAAAAGTACTGTGAGCTCTGTTGTCTGTAGTTTGAGCTCAGGGAATTTCTATAGTCCCTTATTAGACAACAATCTGATTCAGGTCCCTTCTTATCATCTGGCTGTATCTCACATGGTTCTTCAGTTTTTTCAGAGTCACGGTTGGAAAATAAATACTCCAAAAAACTCACTAACTTCTCAGACCTGTGTGTCTTTTCTGTGGTTCATAATCAATTCTGCAACTATGCTTGATAGATCAGTACAGACTGAAGCTACAAGAGGACTCTGCCTTCTATTGCTCAGTGCATGGAAGTTGTGGGTCTCATGGTGAATGCCTCAAGACGATATTTGACTTTGTGGCAGACTCACCAGTGCTTGGTTCAAGGAGTCTTCTTTAATCAAACAGTGTGGATAGTAATATCCACTGATGCCAACCTGTTATATTGGGGTGCAGTCTTGAGAGCACATGGAGTTTGATCTCCTTAGGAGGTGAGGTTACCAAGAAACTCTCTGTAGTGACCCCACCGCTGACACAAATCTTTTGTGAGATTCCAGACAATGTCACACAGTGACTTTTTTCAATCATTAAAGGAGGAACTTTCAGTTCCTTAGCAATGAGGGAAGTGTCTTGCATCATCAGTTGGACAGAACGCCATCATTGCAGGATTTCTGCCATCCACATTCCGTATATGAACAATTGAAAGGCAGACTTTCTCAGTCACTAGTCTCTTCACCAAGGGGAATGGTCTCTGAATCAGCTTTTCACTTGTATCGCAAACTGCCTCAGTGTTGTGCAAGGCCTCAGGACCCTTGGTCATTCAACCTAATTTATAGTTTTTTTCCCGTTTTTTTTTTTGTGTTGCTATCCAGAATGATAGCCAGAATCAAGCAGGAACAAGCCTCATCAATTCTGATTGCTTCAGCGTGGCCACTTAGGATTTGGTTTGCAGATCTAGTGCAGATGTTCATGCCCTCCTTGAAGCTTCCTGTAAGAAAGGATCGTTTCTGACAACTCCCTTTCATTTATCAAGCTCTCAAAACTCTAAAGTTGACAACATGGTGACTGAACACTTAATTCTTTCTCAGAGAGGTTTTTTTGACAAGGTTAGAGATACCCCGATTCAAGCTATAAAAACTGTTATCAGACGCATTTATCATAAAGTCTGGAAAACTTTTTACGTGGTGCTCTCACATAGGTTAACATTGGAATTATTTTAGAATTCCTAGAGATCTTGAGTTCCTGCAGGAAGGCTTAGATAAAGGTTTATTAGCCAGTTTACTGATGGGTCAGATTCTGACTCTTTCTGATTTGTTTCATAAGAAAATTGCTAACATTCCTAACTTTTAGACCTCTGTTCAGGCTCTGATCAGAATTAAATTTAGGTATAGCTTTTCAGCACAACAGGCTTAGGTGCTGCACGTCACCCAGGGACCACTGCCTAAGTCCCCAGTACATAAATCAAAGGAAAAGCAGGCAGGTGACAGCAGATGCAATATTCTTTTATTAAGGAGGTAAAAAAGGCAACGTTTCGGGATTAGTCTCCCTTATTCATGCCATACCTGATACAAACTAACAAGTGACTTATATACATGTGTACCACTAGGTGGCGCTCAAGTGTATTTAACTCTTTCTTATCAAACACTTAACTTACTCATAACTAAGCTTACATTTATACATTTCCTATTCTGTATACATTGCAGTGTATCCATGATTAGTAAAATTACTAATTTCTTATCAAACTTTCACAACAGTTATAATTTACATCTTATCAATAATAATCATAGAAATACTGTGAGGTCCCAGTCTCTATTTAAACCTTTAGGCTCCAGACTCCCTAATTCATATATCCAATATGCTTCTTTTTGTTTTAATAGAATTTCTCTATCCCCCCCTCTACGTGGAATATCAACTTTGTCAATTATTTGAAATTTCAATTGACTTATAGAGTGGTTTGCTTTTATAAAATGGGCAGCTAGAGGAGCTTTCACATTGCCAGTTCTAATATTGCTTTTATGTTCAATTATTCTTTCCTTAGCGGATCTGGTGGACTCCCCTATATAAACCCCCCCACATGGACATTTAATCATATATATTATGAAAGTGGTCAAGCATGTAAAATAACCTTTTATGTTATACTTTTTGCCAGTGTGAGGGTGATAGAAAACTGACCCTTTACTCATGTTGCTACAACAGGAACACCCTAGACAGGGATAACAACCTGTATTTTTTGTAGTAATATACCTAGGTTTATTTTTGTTTTTAGTGCTAGGACTGATGTCATCGGTCCTAGCACTAAAAACAAAAATAAACCTAGGTATATTACTACAAAAAATACAGGTTGTTATCCCTGTCTAGGGTGTTCCTGTTGTAGCAACATGAGTAAAGGGTCAGTTTTCTATCACCCTCACACTGGCAAAAAGTATAACATAAAAGGTTATTTTACATGCTTGACCACTTTCATAATATATATGATTAAATGTCCATGTGGGGGGGTTTATATAGGGGAGTCCACCAGATCCGCTAAGGAAAGAATAATTGAACATAAAAGCAATATTAGAACTGGCAATGTGAAAGCTCCTCTAGCTGCCCATTTTATAAAAGCAAACCACTCTATAAGTCAATTGAAATTTCAAATAATTGACAAAGTTGATATTCCACGTAGAGGGGGGGATAGAGAAATTCTATTAAAACAAAAAGAAGCATATTGGATATATGAATTAGGGAGTCTGGAGCCTAAAGGTTTAAATAGAGACTGGGACCTCACAGTATTTCTATGATTATTATTGATAAGATGTAAATTATAACTGTTGTGAAAGTTTGATAAGAAATTAGTAATTTTACTAATCATGGATACACTGCAATGTATACAGAATAGGAAATGTATAAATGTAAGCTTAGTTATGAGTAAGTTAAGTGTTTGATAAGAAAGAGTTAAATACACTTGAGCGCCACCTAGTGGTACACATGTATATAAGTCACTTGTTAGTTTGTATCAGGTATGGCATGAATAAGGGAGACTAATCCCGAAACGTTGCCTTTTTTACCTCCTTAATAAAAGAATATTGCATCTGCTGTCACCTGCCTGCTTTTCCTCTGATCAGAATTAAGCCAGTTATTCCTCCAGTTTCTCCTCCTTGGAATCTTAACTTGGTTTTGTGGATTCTTTAAACTCCTTTTGAGAACCTTCCAGAATAAAAGCTGAAGGTGTAAACTATGATCCATAGTTTACACCTTCAGCTTTTATTCTGGAGGGTTCTTTTTCTTCTAGCTATTTCTTCAACCACAATGGCTTCTTGGTTTTCAGCTTTGTCATGCAAACTACCTTTTTTGATTATTCATCAGGATAAACTGTTCTTCACAACAACTATTTTTTGTTCCTAAAGTGGTATCCACAGATCATATATCTATCTATGATATTGTTATTGCAGTAGTTCTTTTGCACTTCTTTGCCCTGCTTTATCTTTCTTGCTTTTCTTTTTTCCTCATCTACTTGGCTTTCTGTTTGACTAATGGTCATGGGAAGTGAGAGGGATTTAAAGCTCTGGTGTGTCTTTTGCCTCCTCCTAGTAGTGAGGAGGGGAATATTCCCACTCATGAAAGTAATTCATTTTGAATAACAAAAAATTACTGTAGCTTTGTCTAAACACCTTCATGTGCTTAGAATGTAAAGTGTAATTTTTCACACATCAAATAGTGCAGAAGAGATTTACCTAAAATATGAAGTTTGTAGTGACTGCCAGCCTAAGCTAAACACCAAATTAAATGTACTATTCCAATGTCATTCTCTTTTAAAAAAAAAAAGCATTTAACATGTACATTTTGATTAATCCTTTGATTGCTAATGACGGCTCTGAGCCGTCACAGAGCTTCTCACTCTGGTGCTAATGACGGCTCAGAGCCGTCATGAGCACTCTCCCACCTTGAGGGAGACCTGGGGGCTCCTAACCGCTCCTACCCCGGCGATCGTGCCTGTAGAATGACAGACATCGCTGGGGTTCACGTGATGCGCGGTACGTCATGCACAATGACGTGATGACGTCACCGCGCAACTTTATTTATACTTAACAATGTTAAGTATAGGAGGGGGCATGCTGCTTAGAAGCCTACATCTTAGGCATCTAAGCAGCTACAGACCCCCAAGACCCACTGTTGGAAAGGTAATCGCCTAACCTTTCCAACAGTGTAAGTCTTGGGGGTCTGTAAAAAAAAATATATATAAAAAAATGTTTTCAAAAATTAAAAAAAAATAAAAATCCTCAGAAAATATCAGCACCCAGGTGGCAAAGTGCTTAGCACTCAAAGGGTTAAACAAACTAGCGGCTAGATTTGGAGTTTGGCGGTAAAAGGGCTGTTAACGCTCCGCGGGTTTTTTTCTGGCCGCACCATAAATTTAACTCTGGTATCGAGAGTTCAAACAAATGCTGCGTTAGGCTCCAAAAAAGGAGCGTAGAGCATTTTTACCGCAAATACAACTCTCGATACCAGAGTTGCTTACGGACGCGGCCGGCCTCAAAAACGTGCTCGTGCACGATTCTCCCATAGGAAACAATGGGGCTGTTTGAGCTGAAAAAAAACCTAACACCTGCAAAAAAGCAGCGTTCAGCTCCTAACGCAGCCCCATTGTTTCCTATGGGGAAACACTTCCTACGTCTGCACCTAACACTCTAACATGTACCCCGAGTCTAAACACCCCTAGCCTTACACTTATTAACCCCTAATCTGCCGCCCCCGCTATCGCTGACCCCTGCATTACACTTTTAACCCCTAATCTGCCGCTCCGTAAACCGCCGCCACCTACGTTATCCCTATGTACCCCTAATCTGCTGCCCTAACATCGCCGACCCCTATGTTATATTTATTAACCCCTAATCTGCCCCCCACAACGTCGCCGACACCTACCTACACTTATTAACCCCTAATCTGCCGAGCGGACCTGAGCGCTACTATAATAAAGTTATTAACCCCTAATCCGCCTCACTAACCCTATCATAAATAGTATTAACCCCTAATCTGCCCTCCCTAACATCGCCGACACCTACCTTCAATTATTAACCCCTAATCTGCCGACCGGAGCTCACCGCTATTCTAATAAATGTATTAACCCCTAAAGCTAAGTCTAACCCTAACACTAACACCCCCCTAAGTTAAATATAATTTTTATCTAACGAAATAAATTAACTCTTATTAAATAAATGATTCCTATTTAAAGCTAAATACTTACCTGTAAAATAAATCCTAATATAGCTACAATATAAATTACATTTATATTATAGCTATTTTAGGATTAATATTTATTTTACAGGTAACTTTGTATTTATTTTAACCAGGTACAATAGCTATTAAATAGTTAAGAACTATTTAATAGTTACCTAGTTAAAATAATAACAAATTTACCTGTAAAATAAATCCTAACCTAAGTTATAATTAAACCTAACACTACCCTATCAATAAAATAATTAAATAAACTACCTACAATTACCTACAATTAACCTAACACTACACTATCAATAAATTAATTAAACACAATTGCTACAAATAAATACAATTAAATAAACTATCTAAAGTACAAAAAATAAAAAAGAACTAAGTTACAGAAAATAAAAAAATATTTACAAACATAAGAAAAATATTACAACAATTTTAAACTAATTACACCTACTCTAAGCCCCCTAATAAAATAACAAAGACCCCCAAAATAAAAAATTCCCTACCCTATTCTAAAATACAAAAATTACAAGCTCTTTTACCTTACCAGCCCTGAACAGGGCCCTTTGCGGGGCATGCCCCAAGAATTTCAGCTCTTTTGCCTGTAAAAAAAAACATACAATACCCCCCCCCAACATTACAACCCACCACCCACATACCCCTAATCTAACCCAAACCCCCCTTAAATAAACCTAACACTAAGCCCCTGATGATCTTCCTACCTTGTCTTCACCATGCCAGGTTCACCGATCCGTCCTGGCTCCAAGATCTTCATCCAACCCAAGCGGGGGTTGGCGATCCATAATCCGGTGCTCCAAAGTCTTCCTCCTATCCGGCAAGAAGAGGACATCCGGACCGGCAAACATCTTCTCCAAGCGGCATCTTCTATGTTCTTCCATCCGATGACGACCGGCTCCATCTTGAAGACCTCCAGCGCGGATCCATCCTCTTCTTCCGACGACTAGACGACGAATGACGGTTCCTTTAAGGGACGTCATCCAAGATGGCGTCCCTCGAATTCCGATTGGCTGATAGGATTCTATCAGCCAATCGGAATTAAGGTAGGAATTTTCTGATTGGCTGATGGAATCAGCCAATCAGAATCAAGTTCAATCCGATTGGCTGATCCAATCAGCCAATCAGATTGAGCTCGCATTCTATTGGCTGTTCCGATCAGCCAATAGAATGCGAGCTCAATCTGATTGGCTGATTGGATCAGCCAATCGGATTGAACTTGATTCTGATTGGCTGATTCCATCAGCCAATCAGAAAATTCCTACCTTAATTCCGATTGGCTGATAGAATCCTATCAGCCAATCGGAATTCGAGGGACGCCATCTTGGATGACGTCCCTTAAAGGAACCGTCATTCGTCGTCTAGTCGTCGGAAGAAGAGGATGGATCCGCGCTGGAGGTCTTCAAGATGGAGCCGGTCGTCATCGGATGGAAGAACATAGAAGATGCCGCTTGGAGAAGATGTTTGCCGGTCCGGATGTCCTCTTCTTGCCGGATAGGAGGAAGACTTTGGAGCACCGGATTATGGATCGCCAACCCCCGCTTGGGTTGGATGAAGATCTTGGAGCCAGGACGGATCGGTGAACCTGGCATGGTGAAGACAAGGTAGGAAGATCATCAGGGGCTTAGTGTTAGGTTTATTTAAGGGGGGTTTGGGTTAGATTAGGGGTATGTGGGTGGTGGGTTGTAATGTTGGGGGGGGGGTATTGTATGTTTTTTTTTACAGGCAAAAGAGCTGAAATTCTTGGGGCATGCCCCGCAAAGGGCCCTGTTCAGGGCTGGTAAGGTAAAAGAGCTTGTAATTTTTGTATTTTAGAATAGGGTAGGGAATTTTTTATTTTGGGGGTCTTTGTTATTTTATTAGGGGGCTTAGAGTAGGTGTAATTAGTTTAAAATTGTTGTAATATTTTTCTTATGTTTGTAAATATTTTTTTATTTTCTGTAACTTAGTTCTTTTTTATTTTTTGTACTTTAGATAGTTTATTTAATTGTATTTATTTGTAGCAATTGTGTTTAATTAATTTATTGATAGTGTAGTGTTAGGTTAATTGTAGGTAATTGTAGGTAGTTTATTTAATTATTTTATTGATAGGGTAGTGTTAGGTTTAATTATAACTTAGGTTAGGATTTATTTTACAGGTAAATTTGTAATTATTTTAACTAGGTAACTATTAAATAGTTCTTAACTATTTAATAGCTATTGTACCTGGTTAAAATAAATACAAAGTTACCTGTAAAATAAATATTAATCCTAAAATAGCTACAATGTAATTATAATTTATATTGTAGCTATATTAGGATTTATTTTACAGGTAAGTATTTAGCTTTAAATAGGAATCATTTATTTAATAAGAGTTAATTTATTTCGTTAGATAAAAATTATATTTAACTTAGGGGGGTGTTAGTGTTAGGGTTAGACTTAGCTTTAGGGGTTAATACATTTATTAGAATAGCGGTGAGCTCCGGTCGGCAGATTAGGGGTTAATAATTGAAGGTAGGTGTCGGCGATGTTAGGGAGGGCAGATTAGGGGTTAATACTATTTATGATAGGGTTAGTGAGGCGGATTAGGGGTTAATAACTTTATTATAGTAGCGCTCAGGTCCGCTCGGCAGATTAGGGGTTAATAAGTGTAGGTAGGTGTCGGCGACGTTGTGGGGGGCAGATTAGGGGTTAATAAATATAATATAGGGGTCGGCGGTGTTAGGGGCAGCAGATTAGGGGTACATAGGGATAACGTAGGTGGCGGCGATTTGCGGTCGGAAGATTAGGGGTTAATTATTTTAAGTAGCTTGCGGCGACGTTGTGTGGGGCAAGTTAGGGGTTAATAAATATAATATAGGGGTCGGCGGGGTTAGGGGCAGCAGATTAGGGGTACATAAGTATAACGTAGGTGGCGGTCGGCAGATTAGGGGTTAAAAATTTTAATCGAGTGGCGGCGATGTGGGGGGACCTCGGTTTAGGGGTACATAGGTAGTTTATGGGTGTTAGTGTAGTTTAGGGTACAGTAGTTAAGAGCTTTATGAACCGGCGTTAGCCAGAAAGCTCTTAACTCCTGCTATTTTCCTGCGGCTGGAATCTTGTCGTTAGAGCTCTAACGCTCACTGCAGAAACGACTCTAAATACCAGCGTTAGAAAGATCCCATTGAAAAGATAGGCTACGCAAATGGCGTAGGGGGATCTGCGGTATGGAAAAGTCGCGGCTGTAAAGTGAGCGTTAGACCCTTTAATCACTGACTCCAAATACCAGCGGGCGGCCAAAACCAGCGTTAGGAGCCTCTAACGCTGGTTTTGACGGCTACCGCCGAACTCTAAATCTAGGCCTAGGGCTTTATTACATATACCTGTATAGTACACTGTAAATTAATGCAAATGAATAATCCTTACCTGCTGCAGGATTTGTACTGATTTTTTTTTCCACATATTAGTCATATCAATAGAAATGTGATCTACAAATGAATCAGAAACTAGTAAAGAGAAACTGTAATTCTCTCTAGGCTTTATTTGTACAAGAGCTTTGCTTATTCTGCCCTCTAGTGGTGGTCTGCTGTGTTACTACTTTTTTGATAGCTTTATTCTAGATACATTGTGATATTAAAAAAAAACTTAAACATTATGTAATTTTATATTGATTGATTATTTAATCATATTTACCAAAATGTAGTATTCAGAAAGCATAAGAAATTGTAAATGAAAACGTGATGCATAAACTTTAATGTATATTTTCCAGTCCTTGTGAGCATAACACAATATGAAATTAAGATGATTTATCCTTAGAGTTAGTATTTTAATATTTACTGACTAACAAACTCGCTGAATTTGCATCTCAAAAACTAGTCCCTTACCATGGTATTTTTCTTGTGTATATATGTGTTTATATGTGTATATACATATAAACGGAGGTGAGTGACTTTACAGCTTACTTTTTTCTATCAATTCAAAGTGCTTTTGGTCACTATATAGCTGTATTCACGTCTCACCACGGACTAACCACAGACATGATAGAGAAATCCGGCTGAAGACGAGGTGGGTTTTTTCTTTACACAAGCAACTTATGGAAATCCTTGACTACATTATAAGCCAGCATACACACATTTTTAACCTGACATTTATGAGCGAAAAAAATCTATTGGCATTTCAGTTGTCAATATTGTTATATCATACTTGCAGTAAACTTGTAATAAATATTAATTAATAAAATGGAAGAGGCATATGTACTCAGTGAATTTAAAGATGAAACCACTGAGTTGTACAATGAAATTGTACACACACTGGACAGTTTTTTCTTTAACATGGAGGCCCTCAGGAGAAGGGACATTAAATTAGACCTTGACATAACATCTTTTCTGCTATATAAACAAGAGAAACGCATTCCTAGGGGCCTGCGTATTAGGAAATTTCCATCATTTATTGTATCTAATACAGACTTTATTGAAAAATGGAATGCAATATTGGATACTTGCTCATTTGCATTAATAGATCTATTGATTACTCATAAGAAACAACAAAGAATAGATTTATTGATGGAACTTAAAGAAACACAGACAATACTTAAAAACTATCAGCAGGACCCTGACTTTAGAAAGTATGATAAGCAGCTTGAAACAAAGATGAACTCTTTCAAAAGGGAACTGTAGCAGTTCAAGTCGAGGAAAATGAGTCGTGATAAGAAGGATTATGACTCAAGACAAGTTTACAGGTGGACCCAGGAAGACACCTCAAGAAAAGGGTATAAAAAAACCGCAACAAGCAATCAAACTGGAAAGGGAATAAGAAGGGAAAAAGTGTACCATTCTCCGATACAGAGTATGAATGCGACTCCTCAGATGGTGATATTATTGAAGAAGGAGCAACAGCAGTGGTATTACAAGTGGATGATGTTTCACAGTATTGTGAGACCCCTACCTCTCAGTCAAAAAACGGGCAGCAGCAGGCTACACAAGGGGTCAGAAAAAAACACACAGGGGATGTCGAGGAGGCCACAAAAAAGCCCAGAGAAAGTCAGAGAATAAATCCGAGGACATTATATGTGACCAGATCACAGAAAGTGATGAAGAAATATGCGTAGACAGAAATGTCATTAATGAAAGTGATGAATGCATAATTGATGATAAAGAACATAAGTTTCAGATGGTGCAAAATTCTACCTCCTGCTCAAGATACACAAGAACAAAAAAATACCACCAGGCAGGCCAATTGTCTCTGGCATTGGTAGCCTCTGTGAACAGGCATCCAGATACATTGACCTATATTTGAGGAACATAGTCCTCACACTTCCATCATATACTAGAGATACAATGGATGTCTTGAGTAAAATTGAAGGGATGAGCTTAGAGGAAGACATGCTACTCGCAACTTGCGACGTAGAATCCCTATATACATCTATAGATCACAAATGGGGGTGTCATGCAGTCAACTATTTCCTCCAGATGGAAGCATCAGAAAATACACTGAAGAATGGCTTTATTGTGAGACTCCTGAAGTTTATACTGAGCCACAATTTCTTTGTCTTCAATGACAATTTTTTTCTTCAAACTCGCGGAACCGCCATGGGCACGACATGTGCCCCAACATATGCCAATATATATCTGGGATGGTGGGAATGCGAGTTTGTCTTTGGGGAGAATATGGATAAATATGCAGAAAATGTGGTTTTGTGGCTCAGATATATAGACAATGTGTTTATAATCTGGAAAGGAGAAGCCTCACTCTTCAAAGATTTCATTATGAACCTAAACAGTAATAACTTGAACCTACGGCTGACATATGAGATAGAACGTAACAGTGTAACATTCCTAGATCTGAGGATATCTAGAGATATGTTTGGAAAAGTACAATCCGATTTGTACAGAAAAGAAACTACTGCAAATGCTATTCTGAACTATTAGAGTGCACACCATCCATCGACAAAAAAGGCAATCCCTTTTGGAGAATTCCTCAGGTTAAGGCGCAATTGTTCGGACATACTTACTTTCAAGAAACAAGCAAGAGATATGAAAAACAGACTGAAAGTCAGAGGATATCCAAATAGGGCTCTAAAAAGAGCATATCATAGGGCTCTACATACGGACAGACTGGATCTGTTAAAACCAAAGTCTAAAACCAACATGGATAACAAAGTACGCTTCATTGGTACCTTCAACGAAGCACACAAACAGATAAAAGAAATTCTGAACAGACATGCCCATATTCTAAGAACAGATGATGACCTCTCGAAATATTTGGGGGAGACAATCGCCATGAGCTGGAAGAGAGCACCCACTATAAGGGACAAAATAACAAGAAGTCACTTTGTAAAACACATCAATCGAAGGAAGGACAAGGTCAAAGGCACACACGCTTGTGGTACATGTATATTCTGTCCCTATATGCTTAATGTACTGTCAGGTACTTGGCTTCCTGCATACACCTTTAAACACAGCTTATTTAAACTTACTCCTCCACCTGCCAATTAATGTTAGTGTATAGTGTTCATACTACTGTGAAGCAGCTAATTCTAACCTCCTGGCTAAACCTAATATTACTAGCAGACCAAAGGTATAACGTTCCATATCTTGAATTGGAGTGGGCTATCAGGTTAATCCTTACCTCCGTGTGCAATATCTGCAACCTGAAGGAGTACCGCTGTGATAATATCAACCTACCAGTCTGGACAGAGCTGAACTACAGTTCCCAACTGGTACACACCTACTCCCTCAACTGGAGCAACATTAGCTACCTCTGCCAAGTCACTGGCTACAAAATAGATTCTGAGGACGACTGCGGCTCTCCCCGCTCTACTGAAGCTGTTCCGTGTGCACACACAGCTGACTCCAGCCTGTCAGCGTTTCCTCACTGCTGATTGGCTGTTTGGAACACACCCACCTCAGATTCAGCGACCTCTGCAGTCGTAGCACATCTCCCTGCTCCCAGTACAGCTACCAGCTCTGTGTAAATACTCCAGTAAAACAAGTGAGTTACAACTCTCAGGACTTGGTTACTTAACTATAACCCTATCCAAATAAAAAAAAAAAGCCCCCCAAAATAAAAAAAAAACCCTAGCCTAAACTAAACTATCAATAGCTCTTAAAAGGGCCTTTTGCGGGGCATTTCCCCAAAGAAATCAGCTCTTTTACCTGTAAAAAAAGATACAAACAACCCACCCAACAGTAAAACTCACCACCCACACAACCAACCCCAGCCCCTGAAAAGGGCATTTGGATGGGCATTGCCCTTAAAAGGGCATTTAGCTCTATTGCAGGCCCAAAGCCCTAACCTAAAAAAAACCCACCCAATACACCCTTAAAAAAATCCTAACACTAATCCCCCGAAGATTTACTTACCGGGAGAAGTCTTCATCCAAGCGGCAAGATGTCCTCAACGAAGCTGGCAGAAGTGGTCCTCCAGACGGGCAGAATTGGTCCTCCAGATGGGCAGAAGTCTTCATCCAGATGGCATCTTCTATCTTCATCCTTCCGGCGTGAAGCGGGTTCATCTTCAAGACATCCGACGCAGAGCATCCTCTTCATCCGACGGACTAACGACGAATGAAGGTACCTTTAAATGACGTCATCCAATATGGCATCCCTTAGATTCTGATTGGCTGATAGAATTCTATCAGCCAATCGGAATTAAGGTAGAAAAAATCCTATTGGCTGATTGGATCAGCCAATAGGATTGAGCTTGCATTCCATTGGCTGATTGGAACAGCCAATAGGATTTTTTCTACCTTAATTCCGATTGGCTGATAGAATTCTATCAGCCAATCAGAATCGAAGGGACGCCATCTTGGATGATGTCATTTAAAGGTACCTTCATTCGTCGTTAGTCGTCGGAAAGAAGAGGATGCTCCGCGTCGGATGTCTTGAAGATGGACACGCTCCGCTCCGGAAGGATGAAGATAGAAGATGTTGTCTGGATGAAGACTTCTGCCCATCTGGAGGACCACTTCTGCCGGCTTCGTTGAGGACATCTTGCCACTTGAATGAAGACTTCTCCCGGTAATTGAATCTTCGGGGCTTAGTGTTAGGATTTTTTTAAGGGTGTATTGGGTGGGTTTATTTTTTAGGTTAGGGCTTTGGGCCTGCAATAGAGCTAAATGCCCTTTTAAGGGCAATGCCCATCCAAATGCCCTTTTCAGGGCAATGGGGAGCTTAGGTTTTTTTAGTTAAGCTTTTATTTGGGGGGTTGGTTGTGTGGGTGGTGGGTATTACTGTTGGGGGGTTGTTTGTATTTTTTTTTACAGGTAAAAGAGCTGATTTCTTTGGGGCAATGCCCCACAAAAGGCCCTTTTAAGGGCTATTGATAGTTTAGTTTAGGCTAGGGTTTTTTTTTTATTTTGGGGGGCTATTAGATTAGGTGTAATTAGTTTAAATATCTTGTAATTTGTTTTTTATTTTCTGAAATTTAGTGGGGGGGGGTTGTGATTTAGCTAATTTAATTTATTTAATTGCATTTAATTTAGGTAATTTATTTAATTGTAGTGTAGTGTTAGGTGTTAGTGTAACTTAGGTTAGGTTTTATTTTACAGGTAAATTTGTATTTATTTTAGCTAGGTAGTTATTAAATAGTTAATAACTATTTAATAACTATTCTACCTAGTTAAAATAAATACAAACTTGTCTGTAAAATAAAAACAAACCCTAAGCTAGCTACACTGTAACTATTAGTTATATTGTAGCTAGCTTAGGGTTTATTTTATAGGTAAGTATTTAGTTTTAAATAGGAATTATTTAGGTAATAATAGTAATTTTTATTTAGATTTATTTAAATTATATTTAAGTTAGGGGGTGTTAGGGTTAGGGTTAGACTTAGGTTTAGGGGTTAATAAATTTAGAATAGTGGCTGCGACGTTGGGGGTGGCAGATTAGGGGTTAATAAATATAATGTAGGTGCCGGCGATGTCGGGGCGGCAGATTAGGGGTTAATAAGTGTAAGATTAGGGGTGTTTAGACTTGGGGTTTATGTTAGGGTGTTAGGTGTAAAAATTACTTTTATTTCCCCATAGGATTCAATGGGGCTGCGTTACTGAGATTTACGCTGCTCTTTTGCAGGTGTTAGACTTTTTCTCAGCCGGCTCTCCCCATTGATGTCTATGGGGAAATCGTGCACGAGCACGTATGACCAGCTCACTGCTGACTTAAGCAGCGCTGGTATTGCAGTGCGGTATGGAGCACGTTTGCTCTATGCTTACTTCTTGCCTTTTAATGCCAGGTTTGTAAAAACCTGTAATACCAGCGCTGCAGGTAAGTGAGCGGTGAGAAAAAACTGCACGGTAGCACCGTATAGCTCATATCGCAAAACTCGTAATCTGGCCGTTATATTGTTAGAATCAAAGTTATATACCCTTTTCACTGATATCAGATTTCTTGACCAAACCTTCTTCCAGAGAGGCCAGATAGATAATCCCTCTGTAATTGTCAGGGTTTTTCCCTGTTGTGTTTGCCATGTGCTGCTGGCAGCCATTTTACTCACCTCTCTTCCTGACTTGGTGCATTGTGTAGATGCTGCTCACTTCCTGCACTTCCTTTTATGGCCAGACTGTTGTGCATCATCCATGTGAGACAGGATGCAGTCTCAGAATTGTGATGTCATCATTGAGAGTTCCTGTGTATTATCTGGCTGCCTGACGTCCTTCCTGGCTCCTGATCCCTTTCTTGTTCCTGACTCTGCTGTTCTCCTTGTTCCTGATTCCGGCTCGT
Source organism: Bombina bombina (assembly GCF_027579735.1). Lineage (NCBI taxonomy): Eukaryota > Metazoa > Chordata > Amphibia > Anura > Bombinatoridae > Bombina > Bombina bombina. Next base: position 1,274,640,012 of record NC_069499.1, read on the forward strand.
CTGACTATTCGCTTTGGCTCCTGACTCGGCTCGTCTGACTACCAGCTCTGGTTTTGAATCCTGGCTTGTTATTTAACTTGTGGACATTTTATAATTTTCTGCTATTAATAAAGGTGTGATTATTTTTGCACTTCTCGTCTCAGTCTGATTCCTGGCACCCTGACATTACGCAAAGGCCATGAATCCTGATGCTGCTAATTATCCACCTTTACCTGCCATCATTTCCAGGATGGATGTACAGGATCACCGCTTGGATCAATTTGCACTAGCCCTGCAAACCCTGCTGACTTGCACTGCACATTTGGACCAAAGTGTCCCGCATGTTATGGCTGCTCCTGTTTCCGCTGCTGCACCTTTGCCTACCAGGAGCATGTCTGGTTCTGCACCTCTACCTCAGCGATATGGAGGCGATCCTATTCAGTGCAGAGGGTTTTTGAACCAGGTGGGCATTTACTTTGAGATGTTACCTCAGGCGTTTCCCTCTGACAGAACTAAGGTGGGATTTCTCATCTCGTTACTCTCTGACACAGCTCTTGCCTGGGCTAATCCCTTGTGGAAGACTAATAAACCTGTGATTTCAAATTACCCTGAATTTGTGGCCTCCTTTTCGAAGGGTATTTGATGTTCCGGCTCGCTCCTCCTCTGCTGCTAAATGACTCATGTCCATTCAGCAAGGTACAAGATCTGTTGCTCAGTATGCTATTGAGTTCCGTATGCTTGCTGCAGAGGTAGGTTTGAACAATGAAGTCCTTGTTGCCACCTTCTTTCATGGGCTCTCTGATGCGATTAAAGACGAAGTTGCTGCCAGAGATTTACCAGAGGATCTTGAGGCATTGGTGTCTTTTTTGATCCTAATTGACATCAGACTCAGAGAGAGGCCCTCTTTCAAGGAGCGCTTGCGGAAGCCTCCTGTTCCGTTGTCTCCTACGTGTTCGTTCCCACCCATGCCTCCCTCTCCTCCCATGCCTCATGGTCCAGAGTCACCAGGTACTGCTGAGCCGATGCAGTTGGGACTCATGCGTCTCTCCATGGTGGAGAGGGCCTTTAGGAGGAGGGAGGGGCTCTGCCTCTATTGTGGGTTACAGGGACACCTTTTGAAGTCTTGTCCTACATGGCCGGGAAACGCTCACACCTAAGGTCCTGTCGGGGGCAGACCTTGGGTGGTTTATCCTTGTCCCCGGAACCCCTTAAGGAGAACCCTTTGGTCACGGTTGTCCTTTCCTGGGTGGACTCCTCTATAATCACTCAGGCTCTTGTTGACTCCGGTGCTGCTGGCTATTTCATTGACAGTGCTTTTGTATCAAAGCATTCCATTCCTGTTTTGCCTTGGTCCGTTCCGCTTGCTATTGAGGCCATTGATGGCAGGCCCCTTCAGCCTGCACTCGTTACTCACGAAACTGCTACGTTGTCCTTGGCTGTTGGGGCTTTCCATTTTGAAACCCTCCAGTTCCAGGTGATAAACTCTCCGCATTTTCCAGTTGTTCTGGGTTATCCCTGGCTCCAAAAGCACAATCCCAGTCTCGACTAGCGCAGGTCCGAAATTTAGTTGTGGTCCCCGCAGTGTATTTCCATTTGTCTTCGGAAACCAGTTAAAGTCTTGTGCACTTCTTCGGTATCTCAATTGCCAGAGGAGTACCGAGAGTTCTGAGATATGTTTGACAAGGTGTGTGCCGGTACGTTGCCTCCTCACCGGTCTTACGATTGTGCCATAGACCTGCAACCCGGAGCCATTTCTCCTCGGGGCCGGGTGTACCCTCTGTCTGTTGCAGAGAATTGTGCTATGGAGGAGTATGTTGCTGATGCTCTGTCGCGGGGGATCATCTGCAAATCCTGCTCTCCTGCAGGGGCTGGCTTCTTCTTTGTGAAGAAAAAGGGTGGCGAGTTAAGACCATGTATCGATTATAGGGGTCTTAATCGTCTTACCATTAAGAATGCTTACCCTATTCCGCTCATTACGGAACTCTTTGACCGCCTCAAGGGAGCTACGGTCTTTACTAAACTTGATTTGAGAGGAGCGTACAATCTCGTTAGGATTAAGGAGGGTCATGAATGGAAAACAGCATTTAACACCAGGAGCGGTCATTATGAGTATCTTGTAATGCCCTTTGGCCTATGTAATACTCCTGCTGTTTTTCAGGAATTTATTAATGATGTCCTATGAGATATGTTGCAACAGTGTGTTGTGGTGTACTTAGACGACATCCTCATACACTCACCCACACTTGAGGCTCATCGTTCTGATGTTACACAGGTTCTTCAGAGACTACGTGAGAACGGCCTGTTTTGTAAACTTGAGAAATGTGAGTTCCATCAGACTCAAGTAACCTTCCTAGGTTATGTTATCTCCGTTGCAGGGTTCTCCATGGATCCTGACAAGTTATCTACAGTTCTGCAGTGGCCATGCCGAGTTGGTCTTCGGTCTATTCAACGTTTTTTGGGGTTCGCCAATTACTATAGAAAGTTTATTAAAAACTTTTCTTCCTTGGTCAAACCTATCACAGACATGACCCGTAAAGAGAATGATCCACTCCATTGGTCACCTACTGCCATTGAGGCCTTTGATAGTCTTAAGACTGCCTTTGCTGCCGCTCCAGTTCTAGCTCATCCTAACCCTGTCCTGCCTTTCGTTCTTGAGGTTGATGCGTCTGAGACAGGAGTAGGTGCCCTCTTGTCTCAACGTCCTACGCCTGATGGTTCCTTGCATCCGTGTGGTTTCTGCTCTAAGAAATTGTCTCCAGCGCAGTGCAATTATGAAATTGGCGACAGGGAATTACTGGCCATAATTTTGGCACTAAAGGAATGGAGGCATCTTCTCGAGGGTACTAGCGTGCCAGTGCTCATTCTTACTGACCACAAGAATTTAACTATCTCACTAATTGAATCTATCTGAAGCAAAACGTTTGTCGCCCCGACAGGCCAGATGGGCGCTATTTTTGTCTCAATTTAATTATGTGGTCTCCTACCTGCCTGTTAGTAAGAATGTTAGGGCTAATGCCCTCTCTCAACAATTTTCGCCTCTGTCCAAGGAGGAGTCTGTACCTACTCCTGTTATACCTCCTGACCATATTTTGGCTACCATACGTACTAATTTGACTTCTCCCTTGGGGGAGGAGATCCTGGCTGCACAAACCAATGCACCACCTGAGAAACCTAGTGGTAAGTGTTTTGTTCCTGAGAATCTTCGAACTAAACTTTTGCACACTTACCACTATACTAAAGCCACAGGTCACCCAGGCAAGAACCAAATGATTTGGTCTGTCACTCGACACTTCTGGTGGCCAGGTCTTCGTTCTGATGTTGCTGTGTATGTTGCCTCCTGCTCAGTTTGTGCACAGAATAAGACTCCTCGACGTCTTCCTGTGGGTCTTCTTCAACCTATTGCTAATGGTAAGCGTCCTTGGACACATCTTTCCATGGAATTCATTGTAGAGCTCCCTGTTTCCAATGGCAATACTGTTATCCTTATGGTGGTTGACCTTTTTTCTAAAATGTCACATTGCATTCCCTTGATGAAGCTGCCTACCGCTCAGGAGCTTGCTTCAATTTTTGCCCGGGAGGTCTTCCGTTTACATGGGCTACTCAAGGAGATAGTATCGGACCAGAGTAGCCAGTTTGTCTCCAGATTTTGGCTTCCTTTTGTGCTCAAATGGGGATCCAGCTTTCCTTCTCCTCAGCATATCACCCGCAATCCAATGGGGCTGCGGAACGGTCTAATCAAGCTCTGGAACAGTTCATCCGTTGCTATTTCTCAGATCACCACAATAATTGGTCTGAACTGTTACCATGGGCAGAGTTTGCTTGTAATAGTGGTATTAATGCTTCCTCCAAGTTATCCCCGTTCATGGCGAATTATGGGTTTCAACCATCCTTGTTGCCCGATTAGTTCTTGTCTCAGGGTATTCCGGCTTTGGAGGAGCATCTCCGGCAACTCCGTTCCACGTGGGTGCAGATTCAGGATTGCCTTTATCGTTCTATGCAGCGCCAAAAGTTCCAGGCTGATCATAGGCGTCTGCCCGCACATTCCTACCAGGTTGGTGAGAGAGATTGGCTGTCCTCCCGCAACTTGAACCTTTGTGTGCCTTCCAATAAATTGTCTCCCCGTTATGTTGGTCCTTTTAGAATACTCCGATGGGTTAATCCTGTGGCCTACGCTCTTGACCTTCCTCCTGCTATGCGCATCTCCAATGTTTTTCATGTCTCCCTCTTGAAACCATTGGTTTGTAATCGGTTTACCACTGTGTTGCCTCGTCCCCGTCCTATCTTTTTTGACAACCACGAGGAGTATGAGGTCAGCAGCATTGTTGACTCTCGTATGTCCAGGGGCCGTGTACAATATTTGGTTCACTGGAGGGGCTACGGTCTGGAGGAGCATTCTTGGGTTGCCTCCTCTGATGTTCATGCTCCCGCCCTCCTCCGTACCTTCCATGCCCGTTTCCCCAATAAGCCTTTTGTCCTCCCGCGGGGGAGGGGTCGTTGAGGGGAGGGTACTGTCAGGGTTTTTCCCTGTTGTGTTTGCCATGTGCTGCTGGCAGCCATTTTACTCACCTCTCTTCCTGACTTGGTGCATTGTGGGGGATGCTGCTCACTTCCTGCACTTCCTTTTATGGCCAGACTGTTGTGCATCATCCATGTGAGACAGGATGCAGTCTCAGAATTGTGATGTCATCATTTATTATTTAAAGGGCCTCTGTTCAGTATGCTTTGCCTTTGCATTGTCTGAGACCTGTTTGTGAGAGTTCCTGTGTATTACCTGGCTGCCTGACGTCCTTCCTGGTTCCTGATCCCTGGCTTGTTCCTGACTCTGCTGTTCTCCTTGTTCCTGATTCTGGCTCGTCTGACTATTCGCTTTGGCTCCTGACTCGGCTCGTCTGACTACCAGCTCTGGTTTTGACTCCTGGCTTGTTATTTGACTTGTGGACATTTTATAATTTTTTGCTATTAATAAAAGTGTGATTATTTTTGCACTTCTCATCTCAGTCTGATTCCTGGCACCCTGACAGTAATGTCATGAAGAGTATTTTGATACCAAACACCATATATTTTGCATTCTTTATTGTTCTAAGGCATTTTTACTTCTAAAAGTATATTTCTTTGCTAGGCTGGTTGTCCTGTCACCTCTCTACATTGACAGGTTGGGGCAATAAACTGACCTTAGCCAATAAAGTTCTGTCTAGTGATTCTTACAAACTATTTATGAGTGTAACACTTTCTTTTAATGTATTTATGTTGTGTTTGGTGCAACTTTTTTTTAGCCCTTACACTATACACAAGGATTTTAGTTGCGCTAACCAGATGAGTGCAAATTTAATTTGCACTTGTGCGGTCGCATTTACTTTCAACTGTACTAACAATAGTGCGCCACTCTTAATTTAGCCCTCTAAATTTTTGATGCATAAATGGTGTCTTTATTCATCATATAGAGCAAAGTTATAGCATAGCTAGGGCAGTTGGCATTATCATTATATCATATGCTCACATTGATTAAATGGACAGTCAACTCCAAAAAATGTATTGTTTTAAAAGATAGATAATCCCTTTATTATCCATCCCCCAGTTTTGCATAACCAACACTGTTATATTAATATACTTTTTTTTTTTTTTTTTTTCGAATTTAACACTTAAATTTTATTGATAAAGTGCAAAACTGGACTTATTGACATGTTTGGCGGTTTCCCAAGACATTTGGAATAATTATCTTGAGTGCATTACACTATGAAGTGGCCACAAAAAGCATTTTACACACACACATATATATAAATATATATATTCAATAAAGAATTTACTTATTTAAAAATGGAGAGTGCCTTCCTGGAAGTGGTTTTTCTATGTTTTGGCTTTGAAGGGCACCCGGCTGCTGTTATAAGATATGAGAAGCGAGTGCTGGATCCCTTCTTGATTATATATATTTATATTTAATAAAGAGATAAATGGGGCCTATTTTTTAATCAACTTCTCAGGTCGGGAACAGCATTGATCGTGAGATTGGTGACGACATAACGATGGAGGAACAGTGGCCTCTTACTTTGGATTACACAACAAGGAAGTTACTTTGAATAGCAAATTATATTTAAAAAAGTAATATATGGGGGTTATATTTATTAAGCACCTCTTGCTAGCGGCCGTTTGGCTGCGAATGTGCAGGGGGAGGCATTGCACAAGCATTGCGAGACGAATTAGAAGCATTCAGGCCTTGATAAATTGGCCCCATAGCATGCAATTTGTTTTTATTTTTTTTCAACAAAAAAGCTTTATTGAGTGAACATATACAGAATGACATCCATTACTTACAAGGTGTTGAATAGCATAATAACATCCATGACATTCAAGGATACAAGCCAGAGTAAAGGACTGACAAATAACAACATTTTTACATTTGTTATGTTCAATGCTGTACATTCCATTTTGCTAATTTTCAATAAAACACTAACATATTTGAGACTGGTGCCGCCAGATCCATATATACCATGTTCACAACCCGTCAAGGTTGTCATTTCTGTGTTAAATGTGGTTAGGCCCAGCTACGCCAGTCTCAGCTAAACTTTGAACACTTTAGGACAAGACAAGAACAAGAGAGGTAGGGTAAGGGGGAAAAGCGGGAAAAACAAGGGGTTAGCATATTAATAATAGTAAGAAGGGATGGGAAAAAAATAAATTAAAATAAATAAATAAAAATAAATTATTATATATTAATGTGAGGGGGGGGAAGGGGGGATGGATAATGGATAATGCTTCTACTATCAATTTTTAGCCTAGGGGATCCAGGTCCCCACAGATTTCGCCACAGTGCTCCGCCCAGATTCCAATACTATTTAGGACCTATATTTGCTTACCCTCCCAAATCAGAATCATGTATTCATGTGTCTCAAGTTTCCCGATTTTTAGATAATGGAATCTCTCTAGGCTCAGTAGGTCCCTGACCCCGACCTTCCATTCCTCAAGGCTTGGTGTATGTAATGACTTCCAATACTTTGGTATTAGTTCTTTTGCACAATTTAACATTAAGAGGAGCAGGTGACGCTTCGCTTCCATGACTCTTTGAGGGAGTTAATGGTATATGAGGTATTTAGGGTCCGGAGGTATAATCACTTCTAGCAGCTTGCTACATTCCCGAAATACCTCATTCCAGAAGGGTTGTATATGTGGGCAATGCCACCAAATATGTAGCATAGATCCCTGCATCCTCTCCAGCATCCCCCGCTAGTGTGTGGGTAGATTTTTTTCAGTCTCTGTGGGGTGAGGTACCACCTGCTCAGAAACTTAAAGTGAAGCTCCTGAAGTCTCATCGAGACCGACACCCGTTTTGCTTTGTGGAATATGGATATCCATGCCTTTGAGTCAGGTTCTAGGTCCAGTTCTTGTTGCCAAGCAGCCACATAGGAGGGAAGCACATCTTCTCCTCCCTCAATTAGTAGCTTATATAGAGTCGAGATAAGGTGTTTCGGCAAATTCGGTGTGGTGCAAAGCACCTCGAATGGTGTTTTTGGTCTATTCAGTGATTCCCTGTCCCTTAGTGTGTTAAAGTAGTGATTAAATAGTGCCGTTCTGTACCATGAGGAGAATAGGTCACAGTCCCAATCAGCCAGTTCCGCCTGTGGTTTAATTTTACCCCTTGTCAGGGCGCTCAATATCGCAGTCTCAGCCAACGTGTAGCAAGATCTTCGATGATAAATTTTATTTGCTAGTCCGTTATCTGGGTTTTCACGAACAGGTGTCACTGGTGAGTAGCGTGTGGAGATATGAGATCTTGCCCTAATCAATTTGTCCCAGCCACGCAATATATCTTCAATCAGTGGGTATTGGATGAGCCAGTTGGGGCGTTGTGCGGGACTGATCCAGGCGAGAGAGCCCACATTGCCCCTATGTAAAATCTCCCTGTCTAAGCCTATCCAGGCCTTGTTGGGCGAGTTATGACACCACTCAACCAAACGCTGCAGTTGAATAGCTTTAAGATATCCGCTTAGTCGGGGGACACCTGCCCCCCCCCCCCGGTCTGTTGGTAGATACATCGTTCTTTTATTAATCCTTGGTCTCAGGCTGTTCCAGATATAGGACTCTAGCGCTGTCTGAATTTGATGGATTATATGCTCTGCTGATGACAGAGGAATCGCCTGCATAATATAGAGGACCCTGGGCAAGATGTTCATCTTTGCTACTTGGATTCTACCCATCCAAGAGATGGTTTTGTTTTTCCAGGCCGCCAGATCTCGGGTTACCTCTTCTCTTATGCGTTTGTAATTTACATTCATTATCTCTTTAACCGAGGGGGCTAAGATGATACCCAAGTATTTTAGGTGCCTAGCAACAATTTTTAGGGAATGACAGTCATTATAAGATTCGAAAACGTCTCTAGGTGCTGAAACGTTCAGTATCTCAGATTAGGTGAGATTAAGTGAAAAGTCCGACACCCGCCCGAACCTTTCAAACTCGGCCAACGACTCCCGTAGGGATAAGCCATTGTCAGCCAAGCTCAAAAGCACGTCATCGGCGTACATGGCCAGTTTATGCTCCACATCTCCCGCTCGATATGCACGTATCTCAGTGTTTTTGCGTATTCTGCAGGTTAGTACCTCCATGACCAGGGCAAACAGCAGGGGTGACAGGGGGCACCCCTGTCTCGTTCCATTGGATATCCTGAAGGATTCAGAGAACAATCCATTCACGCGGACCCTGGCGTTCGGGTTGGAGTACAAAGAGAAAATATAGTTTATGAAATGTGGACCAAAACCCATTTTTTCCAGAGTGTGTAGCATAAACGTCCAGTTGACCCGGTCAAAAGCCTTTTCCGCGTCCGTCGATACAAGTATCAGCGGAGCGGAATTGGCCTGTGCATGAGTGATCAGTTGAATTACTCTGAGAGTGTTATCCCGTGCCTCTCTGGCCAGGATAAACCCTGTTTGGTCCGTGGAGACCAATTGGGGCAAAAAATGTTTGAGGCGATTCGCTATCACTTTGGCTAAAATCTTAACATCAGAGTTAAGCAGCGATATTGGTCTATAACTGCCAGGCAGGTTTTCTGGTTTGCCCGGCTTGGGTATAACCGAGATATACGCTTCAAGCATCGTGCTCGGTAGTGTGGGAGCCTCAGGAAGCTGGTTAAATAATATTAATATACTTTTAACCTCGGTGATTACCTAGTAGTTAAGCCTCTTTTGACAGCCCCCTGATAACATGGCTACTGATTTATTATCTATTGACTTGCATTTTAGCCAGTTAGTGCAGTGTCAGCCACAACTCCACGGGAGACACCAATGTTATCTATGCGGCCCACATGGATTAGCAGTTTCTTGTTGTGAAAAGCTAACAAAAGCATGTGCTAGGAGGCTGTCTGTAGTGGTTTAGAAACAAGCAGACATTTAGAGGTTTAAATGTTAGAAAGTATATTAATATAACAATGTTGGTTGTGCAAAGCTGGGGAATGGGTAGTGAAGGCATATCTATCTTTTTAAACAATAACAATTTTGGTGATGATTGTACCTTTAAAGGGACATTATACACTCATTTTTTCTTTGCATAAATGTTTTGTAGATTATCTATTTATATAGCCCATAAAGTTCTTTTTTGCTTATTTTTAAATAACATTGCTCTGATTTTCAGACTCCTAACCAAGCCCCAAAGTTTTATGAGAATACCGTCAGCTACCTACTCCAGCTTGCTCCTGTTTATGTAAAGGGTCTTTTTATATGAAAAAGAAGGGGGAGTGTCTTATTTCCCACTTGCAGTGGGCTTTCCAGCTACCTTTTCAACAGAGCTAAGCTGAGAGCTTCTAAGTAAGTTTTTAAAACAGTTTTATACTGGATTTTTATATCAGTATCTGTGCATATTATTCTTTATAGTAGTGTCTATTACATGCAGCTATATGAAAATTAGTGTATACTGTCCCTTTAAGTTAGAATTTTTTAAGTAAGGCAACAATAATTATACTTAATTCTCACCAGAGTACTGCCTATTAGGCTTAATCACCTGCCTATTGACATCTGTTGAGGGATTGAACACTACATCAGGCTAGTCCTGCTCTATCTCTTTTGCTTTCAGTATGTCCATTGAGTCACTGTGCTATATCCTCCAAAACCCAGTGTTTTCTGGTGCTTTTCCATTCTGTATAACTCTGCTTTGGTATGTGAATGGATGCTGTTAAATAATACCTTGTAAATTACTATGTGATGTGTAAAAGGCTTGTCATGTCTTAGAATTACTAGCTGATTAATGGCCTGAATCAAACTTCTCCCTTTGGCCTTTTTAATGTACACATGATCCAAACTAAGGGCTCATTTCTATTGAGTCTTTAAAATGGAGCCGTAAGCTACCAAAATTGATGACAGCTAAAACAAAATGTATGCTTACCTGATAAATTGTTCTCTTTTGAGATGATGAGAGTCAATAGGAATTCCATAACATGTGGGATTTAATACCCAAGCTGAGAGTCCATATTAAGTAAAAGGAGGGAAAAAAATAAGGTAGTTCTTATTTTGACAGACATTGAAATGTATTCAGGGAAGACATTGCAGATTTACAAATCTGCTAAAATGGATGCATAATTTATGACAGCCCAGGAAGTAGCAACTGAACAGGAAAAATGAGCAGAGATATGCCTAGGAGGAGACTTTCCTGGCACCAAGAAGTTCCGAAATTCACTTGATTAAACCAAAAGCTAGAGCTACCAGTAGCCTTCCTGCCTGTACGGAAACCAGAATAGAAAACAAACAAACTGAACTTTGTTTGGAATCCTTAGTAGCCTAAAGGAATACATTTAATGCTCTAGAAGATTCAAAGAAGGTATGACATTTTCTGAAAAAACAATTTTAGAGAAAAACTTACTTGGTAAAAAGATGAGTCTTATCCTTATGAAAACCTAGAAAAAAGGAAGATTCACAGGAAAGCAAAGAATTTGGAAATTCTTCTAAGTGAGATAAAAATAATAGAAAGAAAGCCCAGGACAAAATATTAAAAACTATGTTGAACATAGGTTTAAGGAAGGTCCTTGGAGAACAGAAGAACTAAATACAATTCCATGTAGGAGGAATAGGTCTTATAACTGGCCTAATTCTCTCAAAATCTTGAACTAAGATATAAACATTAGAAAGACTGGCAACGTTATTATGTAAAAAAACAACGAAAACCTCCCACAAATTTGGCCCTTCAAGGAACTAATGGACAATCCCTTGCCAAAACTACCTAGCAGAAACTAAATAATCCAATGGATTGTAAAGAGATGCCAGGAAAAAACCTTCGAAGAGAATCACTCAAAGAAAAAATGTCCAAACTTGTGGAAAATTATTTGGGAAACTGGTTTCCTAGTTCCAGGAAGAGACATAACCGAATCCAAGAAAACTAGGCATTCAATCTCAACACCATTAAAGGGACACTGTACCCAAAATTTTTCTTTCATGATTCAGATGAGCATAAAATTTTAAGCAACTTTCTAATTTACTCCTATTATCAAATTTTCTTCATTCTCTTGGTATCTTTATTTGAAATGCAAGAATGTAAGTTTAGATGCCGGCCCACTTTTGGTGAAAAACCTGGGTTGTCCTTGCTGATTGGTGGATAAATTCATCCACCAATAAAAAAGTGCTGTCCAGAGTACTGAAACCAAAAAAAGCTTAGATGCCTTCTTTTTCAAATAATGATAGCAAGAGAACGAAGAAAAATTGATAATAGGAGTAAATTAGAAAGTTGCTTAAAATTGCATGCTCTTTTTGAATTACAAAAGAAAAAAATTGGGTTCAATGTCCCTTTAATATTAGAGATCTGATAAATATATATATTTTTTCTTTAACAGGCAACTTGGGTAGTGAACCCAGAACTGCTGTCTTAAATTGCAGTTTGTTACTCCTGATACACAAGTTAGCCTGAAGAAATGAAGGCGGCATTTGGCTATCTGAACCAGGTCAGTATACCAGGACCTATTCAGGTCCAAGATGGAGCTATCAGGATTACTGCAGCAGACTCCTGATTCAAGCAAAAAGTATTGGAAGAAAACCAAATGAAAGAAAAAAATGAGTTGGACAAGAAATTCCATGGACTTTCTAAGACATCTATCAATTGTGCCTTTAGGTTCCTGGATCTTGCAAACTACCAGGAAGGTCACAGTTCAAATAGAAAAACATCTGAATATATCCAGCAAATCCCTAAGAGACTACTCATCCGGGAGAAAAGGGGACTACTGATAAATCCAGTTCTCATTTCTTCCCTTCTGATTAGAGAACATCTAAAAGTGAAAATCGAATCTGCTCTACCCAAAACAGATTTAGAATACATCTAGCATAGCCAGGTGACTGCTAGTCATAATGATAACTCAGAGCTCCAATAAAATAATAGAAAACCTTGCCTCCAAAGGATTTTAAACTTCTAGCGTTCCTTGCGACTCCCAGTCAGAACTCCAATTCAGAAAAATGACAGCTGTATTGAGGAGCTTACCTTAAGTAAATGATAATTAGTTCTAATCAGAGAAGATTCTGTATAAGAAAAAAAAGGACATGATATACAAATATATAGATGACTAGCTTAAAAGTGAGAAAAAAACAGCACTCACAATTGTATTAAAACTCTAAACCTTTGTTCACAATACTGGGTTAAGCTAAACCAAAAGCTAGAGCTACCAGTAGCCGTCCTGCCTGTACGGAAACCAGAATAGAGAACAAACAAACTTACTTTGTTGTAAATCCTTAGTAGCCTAAAGGAATACATTTAATGCTCTAGAGGATTCAAAGGTATGACATTTTCTGCAGAAACAATTTTAGAGAAAAACTTACTTGGTAAAAAGAACAGTTTTATCCTTATGAAAACCTAGAAAAAAGGAAGGTTTACAGGAAAGCAGAGAATTTGGAAATTCTTCTAAGTGAGATAAAAATAATAGAAAGAAAGTCCAGGACAAAATATTGTAAACTATGTTGAACATAGGTTTAAGGAAGGTCCTTGGAGAACAGAAAAACTAAATACAATTCCATGTAGGAGGAATAGGTCTAACAACTGGCCTAATTCTCTCAAAATCTTGAACTAAGATATAAACATTAGAAAGACTGGCTAAATTCTTATTTAAAAAAAACCCTAAAAAACCTGAAACAAATTTGGCCCTTCAAGGAACTACCGGACAATTTCTTGTCAAAACTACCTAGCAGAAACTGAATAATACAACGGATCGTAAAGAGATGCCAGGAAAAACCATTCTAAGAGAATCACTCAAAGAAAATACTTCCAAACTTGTGGAAAATTATTTGGGAAACTGATTTCCTAATTCCAGAGAGAGACATAACCAAATCTGAGAAAACTAGGCGTTCAATCTCCACACCATTAATATTAGAGATCTGATGTATCAATTACCTACTTGGGTAATGGACCCATAACTGCTGTCTTAAATTGCAGTGTGTTACTCCTGAGACACAAGTTAGCCTGAAGAAATGAAGGTGACATCTATCTGGAGCAGGTCAGTACAACTAGGACCTATTCAGGTCCAAGCTAGAGCTATCAGGGTTATTGAAGCAGACTCCTGATTCAAGCCAAAATTATTGGACGAAAACTAAATGAAAGAAAAACATTAGACAAGAAATTCCATGGGCTTTCTAAGGCATCTATCAATTGTGCCTTTAGGTTCCTGGATGTGGCACAGTACCAGGAAGGTCACAGTTCAAGTGGAAAAACATCTGAATATATTCAGCAAATCCCTGAGAGCAGTGGCGTATTTAGGTTTTGTGCTGTCCTAGGCACTCAAAACTATTCCACTTGGTTGAGTTTGTACCTACCTTGTTCCTGGCTCCAGAGACAAAGTATACTTACCTGATACCTGTGTATGCTCACCTTGCTTCTGAGACCAAGAATACTTACACAATACCTCTGTATGCTAACCTTGCTCTAGAGACCAAGCATACTTACTTTGTACCTGCGTTACTACACATGAACAATGGCACTACTTGGGCATTCTTCTCAAAAATATATACTAATAGAGGAGTTTGTCTATATAGTAATCCTCAATGTGGAAAAGAAGATGGTGCTTGTGCACAAGTAATAAATGTGAACATAAAAGAGAGATGACATGAAGAAGTGTATGCTCTCTAAAAGTGTGCACCTATAGCAATCTGGGCCCTGACTAGGGCAGTGGAGTTCCTAACAGGGTCAGTAAAATATAACTTTTATTGATATAAAATTAAAACCAAATGGACAATGGTAATGTGACATACACTTTAAAAGCGACACAGATGCAGGTTGATACTATATGTACAGAGACTCACTGAATTAGTAGATTTGGCCTATGTAAATAGAAGATACAAGTGGTCTCTCATTGTGATATGGTATGTACTCTCTATAAAGTAAAGTCGAGTGCCTCAATTAAGAGAATGTAATGATGAAACCTCTATTGTTATAATATCAAAACAAGAAATAGTGGTACAAAGGGTTACATAAACATTTAATTATGTACTTATCAAGCTAATGGTGATAGTGAGTAAATTCCTCTCTAGATTGGTTAGTTTGATTATCAGGTAAATAATAACAACAATCAGTATTCTGTTAAGTCTTTTGTTATATGAATCGATACATAAACTAGCAGTAATTCAAACTAAATAATAGTACTACTATGGTGTGTATGCAGAATCAACGTGATTCACAATAAAATTAGAATAATCAGGTCGGACTTTATTCAACAGTATAAACCGTGTGAAAATATGTCAAGAATAAAGGTCAGTATTCCAGTACCTAATTTAATTGTGTATCAGGAATTATCCATGCTTGGACTATGTGTGAACGCTACATACTAATGGATACAAATTACAGGCAGTTAGTTACAGCATGTATCTACTGTGTCAGGTTGAATTAATTACTATGCACCAATCTGACTAGCCAAATGGGTTAATATGCATAGGTATACTGGAATAGGTAGACTGGAGCAGTTCAAATATTATGGTCTCTAAACTGCCGTATTGTACATTGCTATAAGGTGATTTGTTCTAACTATATACAGGCACAGGATTACTTAGATACCAGTTCACTGCAGTTTAGAGACCATAATATTTGAATTGCTCCAGTCTATCTATTCCAGTATACCTATGCATATTAACCCGTTTGGCTAGTCAGATTGGTGCATAGTAATTAATTCAACCTGACACAGTAGATACATGCTGTAACTAACTGCCTGTAATTTGTATCCATTAGTATGTAGCGTTCACACATAGTCCAAGCATGGATAATTCCTGATACACAATCAAATTAGGTACTAGAATACTGACCTTTATTCTTGACAAATTTTCACACTGTTTATACTGTTGAATAAAGTCCGACCTGATTATTATAATTTTATTGTGAATCACGTTGATTCTGCATACACACCATAGTAGTACTATTATTTAGTTTGAATTATTACTAGTTTATGTATCGATTCATATAACAAAAGACTTAACAGAATACTGATTGTTGTTATTATTTACTTGATAATCAAACTAATCAATCTAGAGAGGAATTTACTCACTATTGCCATTAGCTTGATAAGTACATAATCAAATGTGTATGTAACCCTTTGTACCACTATTTCTTGTTTTGATATTATAACAATAGGGGTTTCATCATTACATTCCCTTAATTGAGGCACTCGACTTTACTTTATAGAGAGTACATACCATATCACAATGAGAGACCACTTGTATCTTCTATTTACATAGGCCAAATCTACTAATTCAGTGAGTCTCTGTACATATAATATCAACCTGCATCTGTGTCGTTTTTAAAGTGTATGTCACATTACCATTGTCCATTTGTTTTTAATTTTATATCAATAAAAGTTATATTTTACTGACCCTGTTAAGAACTCCACTGCCCTAGTCAGGGCCCAGAGTGCTATTGGTGCACACTTTTAGAGAGTATACACTTCTTCGTGTCATCTCTCTTTTATGTTCACATATACTTTGTACCTGCGTATGCTCACCTTGTTCCAAAGACTAAGCATACTTTCCTGATAGCTGTGTAAGCTCACCTTGCTCCAGAGACCAAGTAAGTATTACTTTGCACCTGTGTATGTTAATCTTGCTCCAGACACTGCGCATACTTATCTGATACCTGTGTATGCTCACCTTGCTCTAAAAACCAAGCATACTTACCTTGTACCTGGGTATGCTCATCTTGCTCCAGACACTATGCATACTTACCTGATACCTGTGTATGCTCACCTTGCTCCAGAGACCAGGCATACTTACCTTACACCTGCATATGCTCACCTGGTTCCTGAAATCCTGAAAGTCAAACAGGACTACACTGGGGTATCCTTACCTTGTTCCTGAAGCTGTACCTATCTGGTATCCCATGACAGTCTCAACAAAAGTAACCGCTGAGCATCAAGTGCCTGCTGAGAAACCTGTGTTTACCTTACCAGTGATGGCCTTCTTTAAACCAGCTGTGCCTGCTGTACCTAATCTGGTATCCCATGAAAATCTCACCATAAGTACCCGCTGGGTATCCTGTGCCTGCTGAGAACCCTGTGTCTACCTTACCAGAAACAGCCTTCTTCAAACCAGCTTTGCTTGTTGTATCTATCTAGTATCCCTTGACAGCCTCACCTAACAGTACTCACTGGGTATCCTGTGCCTGCTGAGAAACCTGTGTTTAACCTTACCAGTGACGGCCTTCTTTAAACCAGCTGTACCTGCTACACCTATCTGGTATCACATGACAGTCTCACCAACAGTACCCTCTGTGTATCCTGTGCCTGCTAAGAAACCTGCGTCTACCTTACCAGTGACAGCCTTCTTCAAACCAGCTGTACCTGCTGCACCTATCTAGTATCCTGTGACAGTCTCACCAACAGTACCCACTGTGTGTCCTGTACCTGCTGGGAAACCTGTGTCGACCTTACCAGTGACAGCCTTACTAAAACCAGTGTTCCTGCTGCACTTATCTGGTATCCTGTGAAAACCTGTGTCTGCTTTCCTCTCACTACTTGTGCCTGTAGTTGACATGTGCAATGCTAAAAAAATTTTTCCTTTTCATTAGTTAAATAAATAATTTAGTTTCAGCAAATTAGTTAAGTTTAGCTCTTTTGCATAAATAATTAAAGCAAACACCCCCTAACATTACTAATCCGCACCCACCAAACCTACAAAATAGAAATAAACCTAATCTGCCTATTGCCCCCAAAAGGGCATTCAGCTATTTTTCAGCCCATTAAAAATAAAAAATGCCTAATCAAAAAAAATAATTACCCCACCCCAAAAAAAAAAAATCCTGTTACAAAAAATATCCAAAATAATAAAAATTATTCATATTCTGACTTCCAGTGGGCGGCGATCCAAGATGGCCACAAACGTTTGTCGTTCTCTGTAAAATCTGATTGCAGATTTTGGTCATCCCTAGTGCCATCCCTTTTTCCCTTAACAGTATAGCTGTTTGGGAGTTCCGTAGGATCGGGAAAGACACCTCCTGGCCACCGAGAAGCAAAAAACATAATTTATGTAAGGAACTTACCTGATAAATTCATTTCTTTCATATTGGCAAGAGTCCATGAGCTAGTGACGTATGGGACGTATGGGATATACATTCCTACCAGGAGGGGCAAAGTTTCCCAAACCTCAAAATGCCTATAAATGCCCATTGCCCACCACACCCACAATTCAGTTTAACGAATAGCCAAGAAGTGGGGTGATAAGAAAGGAGCGAAAGCATCAACAAGGAATTGGAATAATTGTGCTTTATACAAAAAATCATAACCACCACAAAAAGGGTGGGCCTCATGGACTCTTGCCAATATGAAATAAATGAATTTATCAGGTAAGTTCCTTACATAAATTATGTTTTCTTTCATGTAATTGCCAAGAGTCCATGAGCTAGTGACGTATGGGATAGCAAATACCCAAGATGTGGAACTCCACGCAAGAGTCACTAGAGAGGGAGGGATAAAAATAAAGACAGCCAATTCCGCTGAAAAAAGAATCCACAACCCAAATCAAAAAGTTTTAATCTTTATAATGAAAAAAACTGAAATTATAAGCAGAAGAATCAAACTGAAACAGCTGCCTGAAGAACTTTTCTACCAAAAACTACTTCTGAAGAAGAAAAAACATCAAAATGGTAGAATTTAGTAAAAGTATGCAAAGAAGACCAAATTGCTGCTTTGCAAATCTGATCAACAGAAGCTTCATTCTTAAAAGCCCAGGAAGTAGAAACTGACCTAGTAGAATGAGCCGTAATCCTCTGAGAAGGGGATTTACCCGACTCCAAATAAGCATGATGAATCAAAAGCTTTAACCAAGACGCCAAAGAAATGGCAGAAGCCTTCTGACCTTTCCTAGAACCAGAAAAGATAATAGACTAGAAGTCTTTCTGAAATGTTCAGTAGCTTAAACATAATATTTCGAAGCTCTTACCACATCCAAAGAATGTAAGGATCTATCCAGAAAATTCTTAGGATTAGGACATAAAGAAGGGACAACAATTTCTCTACTAATGTTGTTGGAGTTCACAACTTTAGGTAAAAATTTAAACGAAGTCCGCAAAAACCGCCTTATTCTGATGAAAAATCAGAAAAGGAGACTCACAAGAAAGAGCAGATAAATCAGAAACTCTTCTAGCAGAAGAGATGACCAAAAGGAACAACACTTTCCAAGAAAGTAATTTAATCTCCAGAGAATGCATAGGCTCAAACGGAGGAGCCTGTAAAGCCTTCATAACCAAAATAAGACTCCAAGGAGGAGAAATTGATTATTGACAGGCTTGATACGAACCAAAGCCTGTACAAAACAATGAATATCAGGAATTTTAGCATTTTTTTCTGTAGAACAGAACAGAAGAGCAGAGATTTGACCTTTCAAATAACTTGCAGACAAACTCTTATCTAAACCATCCTGAAGAAACTGTAAAATTCTAGGAATTCTAAAAGAATGCCAAGAGAATTTATAAGAAGAGCACCATGAAATGTAAGTCTTCCAAACTCGATAAAAAAATCTTTCTAGATACAGATTTACAAGCCTGCAACATAGTAATAATCACTGAGTCAGAGAAACCTCTATGACTAAGTGTTCAATTTCCATACCATCAATAATAATATTTTTAGATCCTGACGGAAAAAAAACGAACCTTGAGACATAAGGTCTGGCCTTAATGGAAGTGGCCAAGGTTGGCAACTGGACATCCGAACAAGATCCACATACCAAAACCTGAGCAGCCATGCTGGAGCCACCAGCAGCACAAACGATTGCTCCATGATGATTTTGAAAATCACTCTTAAAAGAAGAACTAGAGGCGGAAAAATATAGGCAGGTTGATAACTCCAAGGAAGTGTCAATGCATACACTGCTTCCGCCTGAGGATCCCTGGACCTGGATAGGTACCTGGGAAGTTTCTTGTTTAGATGAGATGCCATCAGATCTATTTCTGGAAGCCCCCACATCTGAACAATTTGAAAAAAATACACATCTGGGTGAAGGGACCATTCTCCCGGATGTAAAGCTTGATGACAGAGATCATCCGCTTCCCAATTGTCTATACCTGGGATATGGACCGCAGAAATTAGACAGTAGCTGTATTCTGCCCAAGCAAGTATCCGAGATACTTCTTCCACAGCTTGAGGACAGAGAGTCCCACCCTGATGATTGACATATGCCACGGTTGTGACATTGTCTGTCTGAAAACCAATAAACGTCTCTCTCTTCAAAAAAAAGCCAAAAATGAAGACTTCTGAGAATCGCATGGAGTTCCAAAGTATTGAATGGTAATCTCGCCTCTTGAGATTTCCAAACCTCTTGTGCTGACAGAGATTCCCAGACAGCTTCCCAACCTAAAAGACTTGCATCTGTTGTGATCATGGTCCAGGTTGGATGAACCGAAGAGACCCATAGAACTATACGATGGTGATCTAACCACCAAGTCAGAGATAGTTGAATATTGGGATTCAAGGATATTAAATGTGATATCCTAGAATAATCCCTGCACCATTAATTCAGCATTAAAAACTGAAAAGGTTTCATATGAAAATGAGCAAAGGGAATCGAATCCAATGCTGCAGTCATGAGACCTAAAACTTCCATGCATATAGCTACTGAAGGAAATAATAGAGACTGAAGGTTCCGACAAGCTGAACCCAATATAATTGTCTCTTGTCTGTTAGAGACAAAGACATTGACACAATCTATCTGGAAACCTAAAAAAGGTGACCCTTGTCTGAGGAATCAAGGAGCTTTTGATAAAAAGATCCTCCAACCATGTCTTTGAAGAAACAACAGAAGTTGAATCGTATGAGATTCTGCAGAACGAAAAGACTGAGCAAGTACCACAAGATCGTCCAAATAAGGAAACACTGAGAACCTTGAAAAGATTCTTAGAGCTGTCGCTAGGCCAGAAGGAAAAGCAACAAATTGGTAATGCTTGTCTAAAAAAGAGAATCACAGAAAATGAAAATAATCTGAATGAAAACAGAATATGAAGATATGAATCCTGTAAGTCTATTGTAGGCAAATAATGCCCTTGCTGAACAAAAGGCAGAATAGACAGGGCCAAAGAAACGAATATCAAAATATTCATTAGATGGTACTTAACACCCGCAAAACTCAAATATATATTTAAAAAATGTTCTAATGCATGCTGGAGATGTGGGGGTCAAATAGGTACGATGAGACACATTTGGTGGGATTGTGAACCAATTAATGCATTCTGGAGAAAAAGTTTTGTGGAAATCAACATAGTCCTGCACACACAATTAACACCTAGCATAGAGCTGATTTTCCTATATCAAACACCCCAAATATTATGCAAGATTAGAAGGCAGCTGTTCTTAATACTGATTAATGTAGCAAAGCAAATTATCCCTAGACACTGGAAAACTTCTAACATTTCCAATATTGATGAGTGGAGGGAGAGGGTGGACACGGATCTCACTCTTGAGAGATTTTATTTCCTCTGAGGAGGCAAGCTAGACATGTACGAAGATATAATATTTTTATGGGATTCATACAAATACAGCAATAAGGAGCGAGTGCCAGCCTTTTTAGAGGCATAAGAACATAGGTTTCTGTTGGAACCCCTCATATAATGGCATATCCTGGAAGTATAGATTGCCCTTGGGAAAAACATGGTTAAAAATGGCTATAACAACTCTGGTTTATGCAAGGTCCTTGATGGGTTATTGATCACTGAATATCGTTTATTGCTAACTGTTCATTGTCTATTCATATATATAAGATAATGTTGGGAGACATGGTGTTTTTGTTAGTTTGAATTTATTTTGTTAGTTTTGGATTTATTTTGTTCTATAAATGTACCCTTGTTTTCCAATGTATTACCCCAGTAGATGAGTAGATGAGGCAAATTTAGCCTTACTACTGGAACAACCCATAGACGGCCCATGTTTAGGGAGTTAGGTTTTTTAATCATAGTTCAAATACTCTGTATCCATTTAAGAAACATGTAACCTAATGTATTAGCACATATGTATTGTTTTATACATCCAGGCCTACCTGGACTATCTTTCTTGATGCTTTATTGTATAAATGCGGGGGTTAACAAGTGGAGACAAACGGAATGTAATGTATCTGAGTATGTATTCTTTTATTTATATGATTTTGTTTATGTTGAAAAACTGAAAATAAAAATATTTCAAAAAGGCAGAATAGACCTTATAATCACCATTCTGAAAGATGGTACTCTAACATGACAATTCAAAAGTTTTTCTTTCTTTGGGGCAATGAATAGTTCTGAATAAAACCCCAGACCCAGTTCCTGAAACGGAACTGGTATGAATACCCCAGATAACTCCAGGTCTGAAACACACTTTAGGAAAGTCTGAGCCTTTACTGGAATAGCTAGAATATGTGAGAGAGAAAAAGACTTCTCACAGGCGGTCTTACTCTGAATCCTATTCTGTACCCCAATCTAAGAAGTTTGGACCGAATTGAACCAAACAACTTTAGAAAAATCTTAACTTGCCTCCTACCAGCTAAGCTGGAATAAGGGCCGCACCTTCATGCAAATTTGGGGGCTGACTTTGATCTTTTAAATGGTTTGAATTCATTCCATTTTGAATAAAGCTTCTAATTAAAAACATGTTACTTGGGGAAGAATTAGGATTCCGTTCCATATTAAGAACAGAAACTAATATAAGCTTAAGTTTTACTCTTAGAACTTAATCTTGAAGCAAAAAACTCCCTTCCCCAGAGTAACAGTTGAAAGTATTGAATCCAATAGTGAACCAAATAATTTATTACCTTGGAAAAATAAAAATCTGGATTTTAGAAATCAAATTAGCATTCCAAGATTTAAGTCACAAAGTTCTTTTAGCTAAAATAGCTAAAGACATAGATTTAACCTCAATTGTGAAAATATCAAAAAAATGACATCACAAATGAAATTATTAGCATGCTGATCAACTTAACAATGCTAAACAAATCATAATCCGATACTTGTTGCGCTAAAGTATCCAACCAAAAAGTTGAAGCAGTTGCAACATCAGCCAAATAAATTGCAGGCCTAAGAAAAGGACCTGAAAATAAAATAATTTTCCTTAGATAAGATACAAGTTTCCCATCTGAAGAAACGGGGATCTTTCCCCAAAACTCCAAACTAACTGCTGGCAAAGGATACAATTTAAAAACCTTAAAGAAGGAATAAAAGAAGTACCAGGCCTATTCCATTCCCTAATATCAGGAACTGGAAAAAAAAACCTCTGAAGAAACCACAGGCGGTTAATAAGCAGAATTTAAATGTTAGCTAGTCTTAAAATCAAAAGGACTAGACTCCCCAATATCCAATATAATCAACACCTTTTCAACATAGAACGAATGTACTCTATTTAAAAGTAAAAAAGTAGATTTGTTAGTGTCAATATCTGATGAAGGATATTCTGAATCAGATAAATCCTCATCAGAGAAGGATAATTCAGTATGTTGTCGGTCATTTGAAAAATTCATCAACTAAAAGACCTTTACATTTTATTAAAAGGCGGGATAGCAGACAAAGCCTTTAGAATAGAATCAGAAAAATAATCCTATAAATTCCTAGGTATATCTTGTACATTAGATGTTAAAAGAATAGCAATAGATAATGCATTAATACTGATGGACTCTGAATGTAAAAGTTTATCATAACTTATTACAAACCATAGCTAAAGATAAAAATTCATAACATTAAAATAAATGAACTTAGCTTTGGTAGGACTGATATCAGTCATCAGGAATCCAACAGTGTTTTCTGATACAGGAACAGTTTTTGGGATATCTTGCAAATATAAGAGAAAAAACAACATATAAAGCAAAATATCAATTTCCTTAAATGACAGTTTCAGGAATGGGAAAAAATGCAAACAAAATAAGCCTCTGAAAACCAGAAGCAGAATGGAATAAAGACTTAAATAATGTCAGAAATCTGGCGTCAAGTATGACGCCCACAACTGACAAAATATTTTTTGGCGCCAAGAACGTCTGCAACAAACACGAGCGTCACAGATGACGCAACTATGTGAAATTCTCGGTGCCAAGACACCGGAAATGACGAAAATACGTCAAAACAAACGTAATTCTCACGCCAAAAAAAAGAATGACGCAATAAATCATAGCATTTTGCGCACCCGCAAGCCTAACAGCCCGCAATTAGAAAGAATGTCAATTTGAAAATTCCAGATAAGAAAAAAAAATATATTTTTTTTAAATATGCATTTCCCAAAATGAAACTGACAGTCTGCAAAAAGGAAATATACTGATAAACCTGAATTATAGCAAATATAAGTACAAACAATATATTTAGAACTTTACAAATAAAGTGCCAAACCATAGGTGAGAGTGTCTAAATAAAGGAAAACCTACTTACCAAAAGACACTCATCTACATAAAGTAGATAGCCTAACCAGTACTGAAACGAGAATCAGCAGAGGTAATGGTATATGAGAGTATATCGTCGATCTGAAAAGGGAGGTAGGAGATGAATCTCTACGACCGATAACACCTATGAAATAGATCCCCGTTAGGATGACCATTGTATTCAATAGGTAATACTCCCTTCACATCTCTCTGACATTCACTGTACTCTGAGAGGAACCAGGCTTCAGCATGCTGAGAAGCGCATATCAACGTAGAAATCTAGCACAAACTTACTTCACCACCTCCATAGGAGGCAAAGTTTGTAAAACTGAATTGTGGGTGTGGTGGGGGGTGTATTTATAGGCATTTTGAGGTTTGGGAAACTTTACCCCTCCTGGTAGGAATGTATATCCCATACGTCCCATACGTCACTAGCTCATGGACTCTTGCCAATTACATGAAAGAAACAGTTGGTTAATACCAGAAGGTACACAGTGAAACGTAAGGCCAACAACGTGGCATAGAGCTCACCTTCAAAAGCATCATGAACAAGCTAATCCTAGAGACCAACGACTGGACCCAGAATATTATTTCTGCACTATGAGCTCAGATCTTGCCAGCATTTAATAAACTGGAACAAGATGCACAGACCTTGCTGCACCAATTACGGACACCGCCATGCACATACCAGACATCATAACGCCTGGATTCACCCTGGGCAGACGTACCGGCTGCAAGTAGGTATCTGTACAGAGTACAGCCACGCCTGAGGGGCTACTACCTGCTTCAGTGGGAGAACCTCTAAACCTGATGAAAACCTATGCTCCCAACACTTATAATGCATTACCCCTAAAACCTGCTATGGATAACCGGACCTTGTCTCGGGCATTGAGGGAACGGCTGTCCTCCCACCAGATACCGGGAGCAGTGAGGCCTGCTCTGTTTGATAGGCTCTAGCTTCGATCAACTCCAGCCACCTACACTGTATCTTTGGCAACAAATCAGCTATATACAGACTGGGGAAACATAGCTGAACACAGCAGTTGGCATGTTGCTAGCCCTCTCCTAGCATCCTCTTTAATCTTGCTTTGGAACCTGAAGCCTGCTTCTTTTGCTTTTAGGCAGAAGGGAATAGGTTGAACGCATCCATTTCTAACTAATTAGCAGTGTGGTGTGCTGTATAAAATGGCAACCAGTGTCTATACTCTGACAACCAACACACTATTACTATAGCTATAAAGGGCATATTATAAAGTTAAAGGGACACCGAACCCACATTTTTTCTATCAAGATTCAGATAGAGCATGATATTTTAATCAGCTTTCTAATTTACTCCTATTATCAAATTTTCTTCATTCTCTTGGTATATTTCTAATTACCAGAAAGCAACGCCAAAGTCATATATGTCTGCTATTTCTGAACAAAGGGGATCCCAGAAAAGTATTTACAACCATTTGTGCCATAATTGCACAAGCTGTTTGTAAATTATTTCAGTGAGAAACCTAAAATTGTGAAAAATTTAACTTTTTTTTCAATTTGATCGCATTTGGCGGTGAAATGGTGGCATGAAATATACCAAAATGTGCCTAGATCAATACTTGGGGTTGTCTACTATACTACACTAAAGCTAAAATTAACCCTACAAGCTCCCTAAAAGCTCCCTAATTAACCCCTTAACTGCTGGGCATAATACACTTGTGGTGCGCAGTGGCATTTAGCGGCCTTCTAATTACCAAAAAGCAACGCCAAAGCCATATATGTCTGCTATTTCTGAACAAAGGGGATCCCAGAGAAGAATTTACAACCATTTATGCCATAATTGCACAAGTTGTTTGTAAATAATTTCAGTGAGAAACCAAAAGTTTGTGAAAAAATTTGTGAAAAAGTGAGCGATTTTTTGTATTTGATCGCATTTGGCGGTGAAATGGTGGTATGAAATATACCAAAATTGTCCTAGATCAATACTTTGGGATGTCTACTAAAAAAAAATATATACATGTCAAGGGATATTCAGGGATTCCTGAAAGATATTAGTGTTCTAATGTAACTAGCGCTAATTTTGGAAAAAAGTGGTTTGGAAATAGCAAAGTGCTACTTGTATTTATGGCCCTATAACTTGCAAAAAAAGCAAAGAACATGTAAACATTGGGTATTTCTAAACTCAGGATAAAATTTTGAAACTATTTAGCATGGGTGTTTTTTGGTGGTTGTAGATATGTAACAGATTTTGGGGGTCAAAGTTAGAAAAAGTGTGTTTTTTTCAATTTTTCCTCATATTTTATATTTTTTTTATAGTAAATTATAAGATATGATGAAAATAATGGTATCTTTAGAAATTCCATTTAGTGGCGAGAAAAACGGTATATAATATGTGTGGGTACAGTAAATGAGTAAGAAGAAAATTACAGCTAAACACAAACACCGCAAAAATGTAAAAATAGCCTTGGTCCCAAACGGACAGAAAATGGAAAAGTGCTGTGGTCATTAAGGGGTTAAAATTGCATGCTCTATCTGAATTGTGAAACACAAAATTTGGGTTCAGTGTCCCTTTAATATGAAGGCTGCCAATATAAATAAAACTTTACCTTGTCTCATCTTCCAGGAGATTTAAAAATTGATGGACAATAACTCCTGGAAAACTTAGGGAATCTGTTTCTGGTGTTTGTTTTGCATTTACATGTTTGTCAAGAATATTTATTTTGTCAGATATAACTTGAAAGAAAAGAAAATACGGGTTTCTACAGTCCAATATGAACAGATCATTAATCTATGAGGACCTCTAGTGGTTACTGTAGTATTGCATCGCAATACAAAGTGAAAGTCCACTTTCTTTAGTAAAGTGATGCGATCTAGCAGCAACTTATTTTATTTTTTTTTAAATTCACTTTTATTAAAGGAAACAAAGCAAGTACAGTAATAATCTCAGTCAATTCTTGCAATCGATATACATACAGTTAGTACCACAAATATTCATGCCTGACTTTGGAGAATAGTGTCCATGTAATACAGTGAGTCCAATGGGATGTGAGGCACAGCTCCAATGATTGCTCTTGGTTTTACACTCCGTTCCTTTGAAGGTTTTTCTCTTATTTTAAACAATTAAACAATAATAAACAATTTACAACTTATAACTTAACCCGAATCTATAACAAAAACAGTTAACTATCTGGTGCCTCTGTTCTTCAATCATCAACCAGATCAGAAGGCATGAAGGGTAGGGGGGAGATAGAGGTGGGGAGAGAGGAGCAAGCAGAGAGAGATAAAAAAAAAAAAAAAAAAAACCTCTTCAGAATAACATGACCTCTAAGGGGGCATTGGTCCGCTCTCTATCCGGTGGGCTCTGCCCTTCCCCTCTGATATTCATTTGTAAAACTGCCTCCAGGTGAGCAAATGGTTTCATTATTTGATTCTGTATGGAAGGATCTAACGTGTCTATGAATAAGCTCCATTTGTGAAGGAAGGGGCGTAACCTATTTGCTGTGTCAAGTTTAACATCATGCTGTTCCACAAAAAGCTGTTTAAGCACCATATGGTTCAACTGTGCTATTGTCGGCGGTTGCCTAGCAATCCATCTCATGAGAATGCATTGTCTAGCCAACATAGTGTATAGAGAGAGGAATTTATGCAATCTCTTGTGTGTATCCTCCCATTTAAGTATGAAAATTTCTAGCTCTGTGAATTTGATTTATATTTGGAATGTAGACTTTAGCCAGTATTGACATTGAGCCCAAAATCTCCCGATCTTCGGACAGGTGAAAAAAAAAATAGTGTTGTAATGAGGGAGTAGTCATTCTGCATTTAATACAGTTATCCGGGATTCGTTTGTCCCATTTAGAAAGTCTGTGTGGAGTGATATAATCCAAATGTAGGAGTCTAACCTGTGATTCTCTATGTGTGGTCGCTAGTGATGCCTGTCTAGCTTTCTCCAGGCTCTCTTTGATGTCTTGTGTTGTCAATTCCGTCGAGCATATGGTATTGAGTTTTTGCAACATTTTTGCCAGAACCACAGGTTGTTTTTGTCGCAAAAGCCGCGTATAAATGTGGGATAGTGAGAATGATTCCATCCGGAACATGGTCTGGGTTATTGCGAAGGGGGATATTTCCCAGAAGCTCTTATTAGACGCTTGCATCGATCCTATATAGTGCCTTAGCTGTAAGTAGGCATAGAAATGGCCATTTGGGATTGAGAATTTGGATTTTAATTCCTGAAATGAGCGGACCGTGTGTCCAGCACATCTCCTATAATTTTGAGGCCTAACCCTTCCCAGATACGAAAGGGTTCCTGATCCATTCCTGCGGGGAAATCTGGGTTCCCCACCACTGGGATGAGTTTAGCGGAGGGAGAGTCTACATGGAGATATCTATGAATCTTGTGCCAGGCTCTCAGTGGGTCTCTATATGCTACATTATTAAGGATGTCAGCAGGGAGTGTTTTCCCATTTCCATATGGTAGGTAAGCCAACGAGATCGGAACTACCATAGCTCTTTCCAACCTATCATCTCCAAAGTGCGCTGTGCGCAGCTGCCAGTCCAATACCAACCTGGCCAACGCCGCCCAATTATATAGTTTTATATTCGGGAGGGCCAAGCCTCCAGCAGAGTATGGAAGTTTTTCCAACGCTATTCTCGGCTTACTCTGTTTCCAGACAAATTCAGACATTGCCCTGGTTAGCAGTTGTAAGTCTGCGTTAGTTAGAAGAAAAGGCAGCATGAGCATTGGGTAGAGGATTTTCGGCAAAATGGTCATTGAGATTGAGCCAGTTCGATAACTGAGAAGATAGTTGTGTGCACTTGTTAGACAAATTCAATTTGTAAATTCTCGAAGGATCTCGATGCAATTGGATGCCTAAGTATGTGAGGCCTTCTGTTGCCTCCACAAACGGGAAATTATGAACGATATGTGGCTGTCTATGAAGCCACAGGACCTCTGATTTGGAGGCGTTTATCTTGTACCCTGACAAGCTACCGAATTCCTCAATTGTTTGAAGTATGGTGGGGACATGCAGTTGTGGAGAATCGACAAATAGTAGCATGTCATCTGCGTATAATGCCAATTGAAGGGGGACTCCCTTTATTACTATACCTGGGTAGGCCCGTCTGAGCTTTATAGCCAATGGCTCCAATGCTAAGTTGAACAATAGCGGGGAGAGGGGGCAACCCTGTCTGGTTCCTCTCTGCAAACAGAGGTCTTCCAAGAAGAGGCCATTAGAGAGAACTCTGGCCACTGGTGAGTCGTAAATTTTGCCTAATATTTCCAAAAAGGGGCCCTTAAAACCAAATCTACGAAGGGATTCTATCAAGTGGGGCCATTCCACCCTATCAAAGGCCTTCTCTGCGTCCAGTGACAGCAGGAAGGCCTCCCGATCTCTTTTTGCATCATCGCTATTTCCCTTAGTCCAGTAGAAATCTATAACCTGTAAGACTCTCCGCAAATTCACCACCGATGTGCGTTTGAATATAAAACCGGTCTGATCTGGGTGGATCAGATCCGGCAGTATAGTCTTGAGTCTATTTGCTATGATTTTGGTGAACATCTTATAGTCCACATTGAGGAGTGAAATGGGCCTATAAGATTCCGGCAGGGAGTGATCCTTGCCTGGTTTGGGGATGAGTGTGATGTGTGCCGCCATGAATTCTCTTGAGGGACACGTGTCTGTCCGCAAGAAAGAGTTGAACAGCCGGGTAAGGGTGGTGGTAAGGTGTGGCTGTAAGACTTTATAAAATTCGGAAGGCAGGCCGTCTGGGCCTGGTGTCTTGCCTTGGGGAAGGTTCTTCAAAGTGGAAGCTAGTTCCTCTGAGGAAATCGGGGCATTAAGTTTGTCTAGTTGTTCTGGGGTAACCTGTGGCAGACCTATTGATTCCCAGAATTTAATCAACTTTTCCCCTGATATTGGCGTCTGTCTGGTATACAGCTGGGTATAGTATTGTTTAAAACAATTCACTATATCTGCGGGATTGGTGAATGTACGACCATTCCAGCGCAGGGCAGCTACATTGATCTTTGCCGTTTGGGCTTTCGTCAACCTGGCCAATAATTTACCTGCACGGTTCCCAAATCTATAGAATCTGCCCGCTGTTTTTAATAGGCCAGAAGCTGCCTGCTGGTGTGCAAAAGCCTCCAATTCGGCTTTAGCCGCTAAATATTTATCATAGAGAGCCTTTGAGTTAGTCTGGAGGTATAGATGGTAAGCCTGGCCTAGTTGTTTTTGAAGTGTTCTATGTTTATATTGGGTCTTTTGTTTTACTTTAGCTGCATAGGAGATAATATTACCTGCCAATACAGTTTTGGCTGTCTCCCAAAAGAGTGTGACATTGTCTGTATGGATAGCATTGTCTGTTGCATAGTCTGTCCATGAGTGCTGCAAGAATTTGATGAAGGACTCAGACTTTGTCAGGTACGTAGGAAAGCGAAGAATATTTCTGTTGAAGTGTACTCCGTCAGTCTCTAGTGTCAATGCAACCGGTGCATGGTCTGAGATCAATATGTCATGGATTTTGCAATGCTGAACCCGATCTGTCAATTTGTTATCTATAAGGAATATATTTTTCCTAGACAGTGTATGCTTGGCTTTTGAGAGGCATGTATAATCTCTGCCCTCTGGGTTATATAACCTCCACACATCACTAGTATTAATGTCCGTTTCAAACATTTTGAATATCTTTGATTCATATTTTGCTTTGTAATTTTTTGGGGGGTCTTTAGCTTTAAGGGGGTCCAGCCATTGTCTGTCTAGGGTGTGAGTGGGAGACATATTAAAATCCCCTCCGATTATCAGTTTGGAGCCCAAGTGGGGAGCTAGATGTACTATTAAAGTCTCCCAGAATTTCTGGTCTCTATGATTTGGTGCATATAAGTTACATAGGACATAGTCTACCGAGTCAATAGTCACCTCAATGATCATGTACCTAGAGTTAGGGTCAAGGTATGTAGATTTTATGTTGACCTTCAGTTTTTTCCCGAACACTACTGCTAGACCCCTACTGGCTTTCGTGTGAGACAAAAAGATTACTTGATTCACCCACTCCCTCTTTAATTTCTGGTGTTCTATGTCTGTGAGATGCGTCTCCTGAAGCATAGCGATGTCTGCGCCTAATTTCCTCAGATGGTTAAGAACCGCTTTTCATTTGATAGGTGTATTAAGGCCCCCCACATTCCAGGTTATAACTTTAAGTGGCATCTATGTAAGTTTTGCATGAAGAGGACCTCCACGTCAGACCAATGGAACTCCGCCTGGACCTCCACCTCCGCGCATCCACTGACCGCTCCACCTCCACTGGGATGAAGATAGAAGATGCGGGTCCCGCAATGGAAACAGATGGAGCCACCTGGATGAAGATGCTTCGCCACTGGGATGAAGATATTTTGCCGGCCTTCAGCAACTGCAACCGACTTTGGGGTTAGTGTTTTTTGGGGTGTTTTTTGTTTTTCAGATTAGTGCTTTTTTTTATTTTAATTGGCCGAAAAAGAGCTGAATGCCCTTTTAAGGGAAATGCCCATACCAATGCTCTTTTGGGTAGATTAGGATTTTTTTAGTTAGGTTTTTTTGTGTTGTGGGTTTGGGGGGCTGGGGGTTTATAATGTTTGTTTTTTTTAAAGTTTTTATTCAGAAATATAAAAATAATCGATACAAAATCGAAAAAGTTCACAATTTTATACACAAAGACTTCACATTCTTTTAAATATATAAACCTATCTTAACATAAAAAGGCAATCCAACTTAATCTCTTATACAGGTTCTACCACAGCTTTCTTCATTGCAGCTTAATCCAAATACTTTCACAAAAGAAAGAAGTACCCCTGCCTTAAAATGTCTACAATCAACTCAGTAACTCAGAGTTTTATATCAATTAGACTAACTAGTGCCATCCAAATCTGAGCTGAAAGCACTACCAGCTCAAGTGTAAACAAAACCGGGAAAGCCTGTGCTAAACCAGAACAACATACATACAACACCACAGACCAAAAAAAAAAGTTCTATAATATTATATAATTGTAAATTGCCTCCTTCTCTCTCCCTCCCCCCCAGTCCTCAAAACATCCCAACTCTCATTCTACCTCCCTAACAAAGTCTCCCACAGGAATGATTTGAATAATTCTCAAATGAAAATCCTTCCCTAAATACTCAATAAAGTTCCCCCACACCCTCTTGTAATTTTTAAGCCCAGTTGGTTTATAGAATGTAGTATCAAATGCCTCCATTAGGGCCTGTCTAGCTAGTCGATCCTTTATTAAAGGGCCATAATACCCAAATGTTTAAACACTTGAAAGTGATGCAGTATAGCTGTAAAAAGCTGACTAGAAAATATCACTTGAACATCTCTATGTAAAAAGAAAGATATTTTACTTCAAAAGTTTCTCAGTAGCCACATCCCATTGTAAAGGACTTCTGAACAGCATATCAGTATGTCTGTCCCGGGACAGCGGAAGGAGCGAGCTTTCGTGCACACTCATCTTATTTCCCTATTCAGTGTAAGGAGGTTTACAATGAAATCTCATAAGAGTTAAGTGAAATCTCATGAGATCACAGTAAAAGAGTTCATGACCTCAGCTCTGTTGATGCTGATTGGCTTCTGTTCATTTCTTCATTTTTTATTTTTTTTTACCTGCAGCTGAGTATGACTTTTTACACAGAACTTACTCTGCTGAGCTGAGGAAATTGTGAGGTAAAATATCTTCCTTTTTTACATAGAGATGCTCAGGTGATATTTTCAGCTTTTTACAGTTATACTGCATCAGTTTCAAGTGATTTAGCATATGAGTATTATGTCCCTTTAAGTTAATTGATGGATTATTCTTCTTTATCCACTTTTTAAGGATCAGATATCTAACTAGTACTAATCCCCATTGAATAAATTTGTACTTAGGCATGTCTCTAGTAAATGAACAAAATTCGGGTCTGGTGCTCTACATTTCCTACAAACATTCCCAATTTGCAGATTACATTTTTGTGCTCTTCTCGGAGTAATAAAATCGAATTGTGTCAATCTAAAGTGAGACTCTCTGAAGTAAGCCAAACCAGTAAGACCTTGTATAACCCCAAAGCTCTTTTCAATCTTAGCTCCTAAGCTAAATGAGGGAGAGATTTTATCCCATCCATCGTTATATACTTTGATTAATTTATCCTCCCCCTTAATTTGTAGAATAACATATATTTGCACTATTAAGCCTTTTTTTATTTTAGCACAATCCAGTAGTTGATGACTATGACCTAACTCCGGTACAATACAAATCATCTGGCATAAATAATGGTTTGCCTTTTTGTGGATCTTATATATCCTTTGCAAGTCACTAAAATTATATGGTTTCAACGTTCAGGGATCAAATAAATGTTTAAGTAAGACAATACCCTTCTTCTTCCAGATCTGAAATACCCCATTTTATATCCCAGGTTGAAATCCTCAGAAAAGGTAAACATTTCAAAATAGTATAACTCCCTCCCTTTCACCTTCATCGTTTTTTCTCCAAGTTACAAGTATGTCCTTTAATAGTGGGTGGGAAAAATTCCTGATCCTAACTCTTTATTTGATGCATGAAGCATAAAATATAAAGAGTAAGGGCCACTTATAGATTCATCCATATTACAATTTGTGAAATTGTCTGTACCTCCAGTCTCTCCGTATTGACAAATGACATGTAAAATGTTCCTAATGTTTAGCTCAGGCGTTCTTCCCATAATAAAACCTGCTTCATCTGTGTGTAAAAAATTTGGTAAAATTAGTTTCAATCTATCTGCTATTATCTTCATAAAGATCTTGTAATCAAGATTCAAAACCGAGATAGGTCTATACGAGGACACCTGGGTAGGATCTTTATCATCTTTAGGCAATAAAATAATGTTTGCCGATTTAAATTGAGCTGTAATCTTTTCATTCTGCTGGAAATATTGTTTATAGAGCTCCTTAAGCTCCTGCATGATCTCTTCCTTTAATAACCAATAAAATTTGAGGGGGAGCCCATTGGGTCCCGGCGCCTTCCCTTTCCTCATGTGTCTCATAGTATTAATGATTTCCTTATCAGCAATAGGTGCATTCAACATCTCAATGTCTTCTGGACCTATCGGTTTGAGTCTCTTAAAAACCTCTGAATAGCCCCCAACTCAAGATTTTGTGGATCTTATATATCCTTTGCAAGTCACTATAATTATATGGTTTCAACGTTCAGGGATCAAATAAATGTTTAAGTAAGACAATACCCTTCTTCTTCCAGATCTGAAATACCCCACTTTTTATCCCAGGTTGAAATCCTCAGAAAAGGTAAACATTTCAAAATAGTATAACTCCCTCCCTTTCACCTTCATCGTTTTTTCTCCAAGTTACAAGTATGTCCTTTAATAGTGGGTGGGAAAAATTCCTGATCCTAACTCTTTATTTGATGCATGAAGCATAAAAGATAAAGAGTAAGGGCCACTTATAGATTCATCCATATTACAATTTGTGAAATTGTCTGTTTGTACTAACCAGTCCAATAGACACCTCAAGAGTGATGCTTGATTATATAAATTAATATTAGGTAAGGCCAAACCCCCTTTTATCCTTGGTAAATATAGCTTATCTAAGATGATCCTTGCTTTTTTTTCCTCTCCAAAGGAAAAATCTTAAAGCCTTTAAGAATTTAAAAAGATCCAGTTTTTAATAGCCAGGGGTAACATTCTAAGAGGATATAATATTCTAGGGAGGGTAAACATTTTAAAAGCTGCGACTCTCCCTTATAAGGAGAGAGGCAGATTCACCCACTTATTTAAACTTTCAACATTCTTTTGAAGTATTGTTGATATATTAAGGCTGTGCCATTTAGTTGGATCTGGCGAAAGATATATACCCAGATATTTCACGCTCTTTACCTGAGTAAATGGGTAAATCTGTTCCCTATTAATTGTTCTTTTTAGCCATAAGATATTTGACTTTGAGTAGTTTACTTTATATCCTGAAATCATACTATATTCCTCCAAAATACTTATTATTTTATCAACTTGCTTTTCCGGGAGGCTACACATAACCATAGTCATCCGTGAAAAGTGCTAACTGAAAACTTTCTTTACCTACTCTAACACCCACTAGCAATTCTCTAAGTCCGCTAGCCAAGGGCTCCAGGACCCAGTCAAACAGAAGAGGTGACATGGGACAACCCTGCCTCGTACCCCTAGCCAGGCAGAAAAGGGCGACATACAGTTATTAACTAAGATAGAAGCATTATATTAGACACTAAATTTAAGAAATTCCCCTTCAAACCAAACCTTCTTAAAGTCTCAAACATATACTTCCACTCGACTCTGTCGAAGGCCTTCTCTGCATCCAAAGATAGCAGGAAGGCCTCCGGCAGAGCCAAGATATCAGTACCTCCAGTCTCTTCGTATTGACAAATGACATGTACAATTTTCCTAATGTTTAGCTCAGGCGTTCTTCCCATAATAAAACCTACTTGATCTGTGTGTAAAAAATTTGGTAAAATTAGTTTCAATCTATCTGCTATTATCTTCATAAAGATCTTGTAATCAAGATTCAAAACCGAGATAGGTCTATACGAGGGCACCTGGGTAGGATCTTTATCATCTTTAGGCAATAAAATAATGTTTGCCAATTTAAATTGAGCTGTAATCTTTTCATTCTGCTGGAAATATTGTTCATAGAACTCCTTAAGCTCCTGCATGATCTCTTCCTTTAATAACCAATAAAATTTGAGGGGGAGCCCATCGGGTCCCATGGGGTCCCAGCGCCTTCCCTTTCCTCATGTGTCTCATAGTATTAATGATTTCCTTATCAGCAATAGGTGCATTCAACATCTCAATGTCTTCTGGACCTATTATAGGTCGTTTTGATTCTCTTAAAAACCTCTGAATAGCCCCCAACTCAGGATTCTGAGAGGTGTTTAGATCTTCAGAATATTTCTGAAAGAGTGCGGTTATCTCCTCTGAGTTATTAGTAGTTATTACTCCTTCTTTAATTAGCCCTATAGGTTTTCTCTTTTTAGATATATTAAAAAGACTTGCTAAATATTTTCCGGCCTTATTCCCAAATCTTTCAAACTGTATTTGTTTGTTAAAGAGCGCTTTTCCTGCTACCGTTAGTAAAAACAGGTCTCTCTCTTTTTTAGCTTTTAGATAGCTCTCTCTATTTCCCCAAGATGGGTGCAATGTAAGCCACTGAAAGATTATTAGCTAATTTAGTATTCTCTCTATGTTCTACATTGTTAATACCATACTCACTCCAGCTATGTTTCAAGAATTTAGCAAATTTAATTGACTTGGTTAGATAGTTAGGAAAATGAAAAGAATTATAATTAGCTTTAACTGGTTCATTTAGGACCATCAAAATTGGAGCATGGTCCGAAATAACAAAGTCTTGGATACCTACTTCCCCAACTATCGGTATTAAAGAATATGATACTAAGAATAAGTCTAATCTGGATAATGTATTGTGAGATTTAGACATACAGGTGAATTCTAGACTGTTAGGATTAAAGAGCCTCCAAACATCTGCTACCTTATAGCTCATTGTAAATTTTGAAAATACCCTTTTTCCATATTGCAATTGTGACTTCCAAATTTTGTATGTCTGATTATTTAAAACCTTTTTTCTATCTAATGAGGAGTTAGGGGTCACATTAAAGTATCCCATAATTATCAACTTTTTATCAAGTCCTTTATTTAGAATCTTAAAAATTTTATTCCAAAATTTCCAATCCACATTTTTAGGCCCATAAATATTCCCAATTACATACTCTACCTTATTTATGTTAATATGGATGAAAACATACCTCCCCTCATCAATTATCTTCTTTTTTATTTCATACTCTAATTTCTTATTTATCAGAAATGCTACCCCTCTTGCTTCTTTAGAGTGTGAAGCACTAATAACCTCCCCAAACAATTCGCATTAATCTTTGAGTGTTCCAATTCAGAAAGATGGGTTTCTTGCAAGCTTATAATATCTGCTTTTTTCTTACTCAAGATATTAAGAATAGCTTTACGTTTGATCGGGGAGTGAATTCGTCCCACATTCCAGGATATTATTTTAACCATTATATATTATATTATGTATATCCCTAAGTTTAATCATCCTCTTAGGAGGGGGAAGGGAGGGAGAGAGAAGATAAAAAAACAATAACACATACACTCAAAGTCCACCTACTACATCCACAAAACAAATGTGCCTTGATAGGCACCTTCATGCTAAGGCCCTTTAGTTCAACTTTCATTAATTTTGTCTATCTATCATGATCTTGGGCGTGATCCGATATACGGCGCAGGTTTCGGCGCAAGTGTGGAAACCTACGCCGCCCATAGTTTCACCTTGCACAGCGAGCTATTACATATACGGCGCCGACAGTTGATAAAGTGCCATAAGTCTGGCAAACTAGCGATGTCCAGAAATAAGCGTAAGTACAAATTTCTGGAGTCGCCAGTGATTTACGGCACTTCAGAAACTGCCGCCGCCTAAAAAAAACGAACTAAAGCCTTAAATCTGCCGGTACTGTCTAACACACCTCCCAAAAATAGCCCGACACGTATACCCCTATATCCGCAATCCCCCCTCTCACTCCTAACAATAAATGTATTAACCCCTAAACCGCCGCTCCCGGACCCCGCCGCCAGCTACATTAAATGTATTACCCCCTAATCTGACCCCCCTACACCGCTGCCACCTATATTATATGTAGTACCCCCTAATCTAACCCCCCTACACCGCCGCCACCTATATTATATGTAGTACCCCCTAATCTGAGCCCCCTACCCTGCCGCCACCTATTTTAAATATATTAACCCCTAATCTGAGCCCCCTACACTGCCGCCACCTATTTTAAATATATTAACCCCTAATCTGAGCCCCCTACACCGCCGCCACCTATTTTAAATATATTAACCCCTAATATGATCCCCCTACACCGGCGCCACCTATATTAACTATATTACCCCCTAAACCTAAGTCTAACCCTAACACCCCCTAACTTATTATTTAAATACATCTAAATAATATTAATAATTTTAACTAAATTATTCCTATTTAAAACTAAATACTTACCTGTAAAATAAACCCTAAAATAGCTACAATATAATAATTACATTGTAGCTATTTTAGGGTTTATATTTATTTTACAGGTAACTTTGTATTTATTTTAACTATATAATAGCTATTAAATAGTATAATAACTATTTAATAGCTACCTAGTTAAAATAATTACAAAATTACCTGTAAAATAAATCCTAACCTAAGTTACAAATACACCTACACTATCAATAAATTAATTAAATAAACTACAATTATCTAAACTAAAATATAATTAAACACACTAAACTATATTACAAAAGAAACAAACACTAAAATTACAAAAAATAAAAAAAGATTACAAGAATTTTAAGCTACTTACACCTAATCTAAGCCCCCTAATAAAATAAAAAAGCCCCCCAAAATAAAAAAATTTCCCTACCCTAAACTAAATTACAAAAGTAATCAGCTCTATTACCAGCCCTTAAAAGGGCCTTTTGCGGGGCATTGCCCCAAAGTAATCAGCTCTTTTACCTGTAAAAAAAAGAACAACCCCCCCATTACAACCCACCACCCACACACCCCTACTCTAAAACCCACCCAATCCCCCCTTAAAAAAACCTAAGTCTAACCTCCAAGTGCTCCTTACCTGTCCTGAAGACCGGCAGAGAAGGTCCTGTTCCAGGAGGTGAAGTCTTCTTTCAAGCGGCGACATCTTCTTCTTCCAGGAACCAGCCGGCACGGAGTGGAGGAGTTGAAGACCGATGACCGCGGAGCTGAAGACCATCCACTCTGGAACTGAAGACCAGAGTAATGGAGCGTGGAGGATCCTCTTCATACGATCTCCGCCGTACACTGAATAGGAATTCAAGGTACGCGATTAAAAATGGCGTCCCTTGAATTCCTATTGGCTGATTTGAGCCTTCAAATTCAAATCAGCCAATCGGATGAGAGCTACTTTAATTCTATTGGCTGATTTGAATAGCCAATAGAATAAGAGTTACTGTAATTCTATTGGCTGATTAGAATAGCCAATAGAATTAAAGTAGCTCTTATTCTATTGGCTATTCAAATTCAGTGTACGTCGGAGATCGTATGAAGAGGATCCTCCACGCTCCATGGCTCCGGTCTTCAGTTCCAGCATCGCCGATCTTCAGTTCCAGCATCGCCGGTCTTCAGTTCCAGAGTGGACGGTCTTCAACTCCTCCACTCCGCCCCGGCTGGTTCCTGGAAGAAGATGTCGTCGCTTGGAGGAAGACTTCACCGCCTGGAACAGGACCTTCTCCACCGGTCTTCAGGACAGGTAAGGAGCACTTGGGGTTAGATTTAGGTTTTTTAAGGGGGGATCGGGTGGGTTTTAGGGTAGGGGTGTGTGGGTGGTGGGTTGTAATGGGGGGTTGTTCTTTTTTTTACAGGTAAAAGAGCTGATTACTTTGGGGCAACGCCCGCAAAAGGCCCTTTTAAGGGATGGCAATAGAGCTGATTACTTTTGTAATTTTGTTTAGGGTAGGGAAATTTTTATTAGGGGGCTTAGATTAGGTGTAATTATCTTAAAATTCTTGTAATCTTTTTTATTTTTTGTAATTTACTGTTTGTTTGTTTTTGTAATATAGTTTAGTTTATTTAATTGTATTTTAGTTTAGATAATTTTAGTTTATTTAATTAATTTATTGATAGTGTAGTGTTAGGTGTAATGGTAACTTAGGTTAGGATTTATTTTACAGGTAATTTGGTAATTATTTTAACTAGGTAGCTATTAAATAGTTATTAACTATTTAATAGCTATTGTACCTAGTTAAACTAAATACAAAGTTACCTGTAAAATAAATATAAACCCTGAAATAGGTACAATGAAATTATTAATTATATATTTTAGCTATTTTAGGGTTTATTATATAGGTAAGTATTTAGTTTTGAATAGGAATAATTTAGTTAATATTAATATTATTTAGATTTATTTCAATAATAATTAAGTTAGGGGGTGTTAGGGTTAGACTTAGGTTTAGGGGTTAATATATTTAAAATAGGTCTCGGCGGTGTAGTGGGCTCAGATTAGGGGTTAATATAGGTGGCGGCGGTGTAGGGGGATTAGATTAGGGGTTAATATATTTAATGTAGCTGGCGGCAGTGTAGGGGGATCATATTAGGGGTTCATATGTTTAAAATAGGTGGCGGCGGAGTAGGGGGATTAGATTAGGGGTTAATATAAAGGTATACCTCACTTTACAGCGCTTTGTGGAACTGAAGTTCAACCTCCAAGGATTTTGAAACAGTGCTGTAATCATCGTGAGATTGCTAGAAAAGTGAATGGCACCATTTTGTTATGCACAGTTCACTCTGTTTATAGCATTACAGTGCAATCTGTGTCTCTGCTATAGTCTGGCAAATTTTACTACAGTAATTGTCACTATTTTACAGGTACAGTATTTATTAAATACTAATTGAATACTTGCTGTGCTAGTGTTAAACTAAACGTAGCACTATTGCACCCATAATATAAGTTAGTTCAAACATGTTTTCAAGATTTTATACACTGAAAAGAAAGCTAAAACTGCCTTGTTTCACTTTAAGGCGGTTTTCACTTTACATCGGGGCACCGGTCCCTAACCCGCTGTATGAGTGGGGTATACCTGTATTTAAAATAGGTGGCGGCGGTGCAGGGGGATTAGATTAAGGGTTAATATATTTAAAATAGGTGGCGGCGGTGTAGGGGGCTCAGATTAGGGGTTAATAAATTTAAAATAGGTGGCGGCGGTGTAAGGGGGTCAGTCATTAGGGGGTAATACATATAATATAGGTGGTGGCGGGGTCCGGGAGCGGCGGTTTAGGGGTTAAACACTTTATTATATATTGCGGTGGGGGATCGCGGCTGACAGGTAGATAGACATTGCGCATGCGTTAGGTTTTATTTTGCAGTCAATTTAGGGAGTTACGGGGCTCCAATACTCAGCGTAAGGCTTAATACGCCTGCATTTTGTGGCGAGGTGAAAATGGAGTAAGATTTCTCCATTTTCGCCACGTAAGTCCTTACGCTGTATATTGGATATCAAACTGTGCGGGTTTGGTATATCACTCTATGGGCCAAAAAACTACAGCCGAAGGGTGAAATATACCAGCGTAACTTCTAGGTTACGCGGTATATGTGATACCAAACCCGCAGAATATTTGGCGTCGCCGGCTTTTGTGGGCGACGCTGCATATCGGATCAGGCCCCACAAGTCTGGCTTCCCTTCCAGAGAGAGAAAAAAAAAAGTGTTCTTTATATATTTCAATAGCACTTAGTGACTAAATAATAACTTTATGCACCACTCTGATCTTTATAGGTGCCAATTAATTATACTTACATAATGCTTAATAACTTCAAAATGCCTTCTTTATGTATTTCAACACCACTTAATAACTGAACAGTGCATCTATTTACCCTTTAAAAGTGCAATTTAATTATGCTTGCAAAAATACCAATTGTACATAAATAGCTGTAAGAGCAAGCCTAATACATTCTGTGTATATTTCAGCACCTCTCTGTAACTGACTGATATATTCCAGCACCTCTTTAAGCTTTATGGGTGCTAATTAGTTATGCTTACATATGCAACAGTTGTACATCAATTCATTAATAAATACAGAAACCATTTCAATCTTTTCTTTCAGTGAAAAGATTAACCTTTAAAAGTGCAAACCATCTCAATCTTTTTTACCTTTCAATTTCCAATAAAAAACAAAAAAACCCTATGCATTTATTATAAAATTCAACATCTGTTTATAGCTAAGCATTATATCTATACACCCTTTATAAGTGCTAACTAGTTTAACTTACATAAATACCATTTGTACATTGGTTAGCTCACCCCTCTGATCTTCAACACCACTGTACAACTGCACAGTGTATCTATATAACTTTAAGCACCCCTTATCTTTGTAGGTGCCGCTTTATTATGCTTACATAGTACATAATAAATTCAAAATGCATCCTTATATATTTCAACACTATTGTGTAACTAAACAATATAACTATTTAACCTTTAAAAGTGCAAACCATCTCAATCTTTTTTAACTTTCAATGCCCCCCCCCCCCAGAAAGGGCCAACCAACCCCTATGCATTTTTTTATAAAATTCAACACCTCTTTATAGCTAAGCATTATATCTATACACCCTTTATAAGTGCTA
The DNA here is from genome assembly GCF_027579735.1 of Bombina bombina. NCBI lineage: Eukaryota > Metazoa > Chordata > Amphibia > Anura > Bombinatoridae > Bombina > Bombina bombina. The sequence goes on from NC_069499.1 coordinate 1,274,681,922, forward strand.
CAGAGTTCTGCTTACATAAACATCATTTATACATTGATTAGCAAAAAAATGCATTCTTTATATATTTCAGCACTTCTCTGTGACTAAGTTGTGTATTTCAACACTTCTTTGATCTTTATAGGTGCTGATTAAATATGTTTACGTAATAAACAGTAATACATTAGTTAATTAATACATTTCCAGGTCAACTCTAACAATTTTAACCTTTAGTGACCAAAAAAATAAAAAATGATGTTCACACTTCTTTGTTGCCACTTACAACCCTGAAAGGGAGCCATATCCATGCCTTAACTTGCATTCTTATCTAAAAAAAATCTGTGCTTGCTCTGGCGTATCAAAAACAAAAAAGTAATTGCCTGCTTTAATCCTTAACCTGGCTAGGTAAAGTAATGAAAAGAATTTCCCCTCTTTAGCCAATTGAAAGCATATATTTGAAAACAATCTTCTTTTTGTCGCAGTCTCATACGAGAAATCTTGAAATATAAGAATTTTTCCTTCTTTGTATATCAGATGCTGTGTTCTTCTATAAGCTCTGATTAGCTCCATTTTAGCCTGATAGTTCAAATACTTCACCACAACTGGCCTTGGCCTATTCGACCTCTGGTCTGGTCTCTGATCCGTTGTATTTTGGACTCTCCCAGTTCTATGGCCTGGGTGGCTATATTACTAGCCTCAGTTGTTTCTTCTCCCCTTTCCTCAAGCACTGAGTCCCCAGATAAATTTATACTTTTGGTATTTTTCTTATCCCCAGATTTTACTTTAGGGGACATCTTTTGTACTTTTATATATTTGTCCATCTCGGTGTTTCTTGTTTTTAATTGTATTCTCTTTTATTACACCTAGTTTTATTCTCTTCTCCAGAACTTACAAACATAATAGTATAACTTTGATATAGTCCCAGAGGTAACTGTTTTGGCAACAGCAAGTTGGCCCCTTTTTTTGAGAGAGAAAAAAAGTACTTTACAATAGAGCTAAGCCAAACGCCAAACGTTCACTTTATCTGTGCCATTCACTTCCACAAAGCCTCTAGACCTTCCCCCTAAGGATTAACCTGTTAGTCTTCCAGACTTTCTCAAAGTAATTATTTTGGCTCTGCTTCGTGTTCATAACTTATATCTGCAGCAGTATAACTCTTTTTAACTCTATGCTGTAATCAAAAAATATATGAAACATCCTTTTATTTTTTAAAATCAGTTTCCAACCGTCCAGTGCTGCATGGATATATAAGGATATAAAGATAGGCTTACACAGACACAGAGATACACGCACCTTTCTCGATATTCTTCATTTGTGCAGAGTCTTTTCTGTAGTCGGATGCCACTTTCTTTGGTTATTAGGGGGTCAGGTCTCCACTGCAACTATTTTGAGTTCTACCTAGGGCCCAACCAATATAAAACAAGCCTCAACAAAATATGATGCGGTGTAGCTAGAGTGTTTCTTTTAGCTAAGAACCTACATCTCCTACCGTGCCGTGGTGTTAAAGGGGCCACCAGTTTATCTCCACTTGTTTCATGCGTGCCCACACTCCCCGGGCTTGGTTGAACTGCAGCCGTGTTGCCAGGAACAAAAGTCGCCTCTTTGGCTTAGCGTGGTGCTACGTCCTCACCACCGCTTTAACTTCCCCAGCTTTGCTACATGCTGACTTCCTCAGCATGAAGCGTGCTGACGTCACCACTCGGCACCTCCTCCCCTCCCGGGGTTTGTAAAAGGGGGTGTTTGTTGTAAATTTTTAGCAAAAGAGCTGTTAAAGTGAAGGTCAATTTTGATAAATTAGTGCCGGTTTTTAATAATCCTACTTTAATTAATCAAAATTGACATTTCACTCCTCCGCCCGTTGCAAGCCCTCTTCGCGGGTCCAAAATGACGAATCCAGCTTCCTCCAATCACGGTGTTGCCTCAGGCCATGATTCCCCTGGGGGGGAAGCCGTGATTGGAGGAACCCGGATTTGTCATTTCCGATGTATGAAGAGGCTTCCGACGGCCGGGGGAATCGCTGGAGCAGCTGTCAGGATTAAAAGGTAATTTTATGAAGAAAACTAGTGAAATGTCAATTTTGATGAATTAAAGTGCCCTTGTTTTGACCTTCATTTTAACTATAGGGCAATGCCCTACAAAAGGCCCTTTTTAGGGCCCTTGGTAGTTTATTATAGATTAGTTGTTTTTTTTATTTGGGGTGGATTTTTTTTATAACGGGGTATTAGAATAGGAATAATTTTTATTGTTTTGGATAATTTCGTTTGTTATTTTTTCTAATGGTAGTATTTTTTATTTTTTGTAATTATAGTTTTATTTTTTTAGTAATCTTAGTTTTTTTATTTTTAGTAATGTTAGTTTTTTTTTAGTGTAAGCTTAGGTTTTATTTTTATTTCAAAGGTAAGTTTGTATTTATTTTTAAATAGGTAGTAAGTTAATAATTGCAACTTTAATTTAGGTCTATTTTTTTTTTTTTTTTTTTGGTTTTCAAAGTTTTATTAAGGAATAAAGAAAAGAACATACATCAAAATGTGATAAGATACATAAAGTTTAGACCTATCATCTGCCATAATGTCCGTAACAGAACTGTAAAGTCTTCATAAACCTTGAATGGTGTGGCAGTGATAGATAGTTCGTAAACAGTTCCAACTTCCTATTCATACTTATTTTGATGTATAACAAAAAGAAAAACATCACAACCGTTTTGTAATATATAACTTGATTAAATAACAGATAGTTCGGACAAAGGGAAACAAGAATTCCCATGTCAGAAGTGAGGGAACTCTAAGAGAGAAGAGGGAAAGAAAAAAAAAGGGATAGAAAAGAGGGGGGGGGAAGAAGAAGGATAGGGGAGAAGCAGGAAGAAAGAGAGAGAGAGAGAAAAAATTTCTCTTCCCATTTTCTTTCTTTTTTGGGGGGGGGGGGGAGGAGGAAGGGGGGGTGTCATAGGGGGAGGGAGAAGGGAAAGTCAACCAGTCCTCCCAATGAAGGGAGGGTGTCCAACTAAGCCACAGTAAATCAAATGAGAGTACAGTATCATCTAGCCAGATACATCTTTATGTATTAGCACCTGAGACAGAAAACACCTGTTACCAACGGTCAAGCATAAATTCATGAATTTCTGCCCTATCGTCTCTCAGAAATCTATATCTTTCAAGCAGTAGGTATCTTTCTACTTGAGTGGTCCACTCCCGCATTGAGGGAACTTCAACACTCTTCCATTTCCTAGGGACGAGGGATTTAGCACTATTAAGCATTATGAGAAAAAGCTGCTTTGTTGGTTTGTCCCGAAATTTAGGAAGGCCATGATATAATAAGAGATTGGGTGATCTAGGCAAGGGGGATCCAATTATTGTCTCTATTTTATCTAAGACTGAGTGCCAATATGGTTCACGATGTCTGCATCCCCACAAGATGTGTATGAGGGTGTCCTGTTCCCCGCAGCCACGCCAACACTTCCCATCTGTCTTTTTATAGATTTTCTGTAATCTGTCGGACATAAGATCCCACATAGACAGGTATTTGTAATTGGATTCCAATACTCTAACCGAAACAGAGGCTTTCGCTTGGGCACTAAATATCTTACTCCACTCTTTGGCAGTAGGAAGGGGATTAAGTTCTTTGTTCCACTGTCGCATATACCCAGGGGGTGGTGCGTCCCTATGTGAAAGAAGTAAACAGTAAGCTATAGAGATCATGTGTTTAGGCGTGTGTGGTAATAAGCATAAGGATTCTAGTACTGTTAGTTGTCTAGTTATTTGACTAGTGCTTTTGTTGGTTGACAGAAAGTGTTGGAGTTGTGTATAAAAATACCAAGAGAGTTCCAGCCCAGTGCGTTCCAATTCAGCTCTATTTATGAGTTTCCGTTCCGAGAGAAGTCGGTGGAAGGTCACTTGTGAAATTAGTGTTTTGTCAGTCCGTGTTCGTTGTGTGCAGGTGAAGGGCAAGTCCAGGTTGTGTAAGAATGGTGTAAGTGGCGAGGGGTTCGAGGTTATGTAAGGATATTCTATTATGGTACGGTCCCAACATGCAAAAAAATCTCTAAGAAATGGGTAATTGTTTATCAATTTTGGTCTGGATTTAGCTGAAACCCATCCTAGGGTTCCCATGTTTTGTGTTCCCAAGATTGTTTTACAAATTTGGACCCAGGTTTTATCTTTAGAATCATGACACCACTCAACCTGGTGCTGGAGAGTGATTGCTTTTTTGTATGCGACAAGGTTGGGGACTCCCAAACCTCCCCTGTCTTTAGGTAGGTTTTCGCACGATGCACAGTCTCACTCCTCTCCAGATAAACTCCTCCAACACGTTCTGTAATTTGCACAGGTAATGAATAGGTAGGGGTATCGGGAGAGTCTGGAGGAAATACAATATTCTAGGCAGAATGTTCATTTTTACAATACCAATTCCCCCAAGCCAAGAAACTGGCTTGTTTCTCCAAGAAGAAAGATCTCCTGTAACTGTGGTTAGTAGATTTATATAATTTACTTCATAAAGTGCATCCACACAATACCAATTCCCCCAAGCCAAGAAACTGGCTTGTTTCTCCAAGAAGAAAGATCTCCTGTAACTGTGGTTAGTAGATTTATATAATTTACTTCATAAAGTGCATCCACAGTCGGAGTGATGTATATCCCCAGATATTTGAGGGAGCAGGTTTGGATGCACAAGGGGCATAGGGAAGAGAGCTGACTAAGTTCTTGCTGCGGGAGGTTGATATTTAAAAGTTCAGATTTAGATTTATTTAGAAGGAAATGTGACAACCTACCATATTCCTCGAATTCTCTCAACACCTCTGGGAGTGACGTCAAAGGTTTAGACAAAGAAAGTAAAACGTCATCCGCATACATGGATAACTTGTGTTCTTTGTCTCCTATCTGGAGGCCCGAGATGTTCACATTATCTCTAATTCTCTGGGCTAGGACTTCCATGACCAGGGCAAACAACAGTGGTGACAGGGGGCACCCCTGTCTGTTGCCATTTGATATACTAAGTGGGTCAGAAAGGATATTATTTACTCTGACCTGTGCTGAAGGGGCTACATAAAGGGAGAAAATTCTATGAACGAAGGCCAGACCAAACCCCATCTTCAACAGGACCGCTTTCAGAAATTTTCAGCTGATCCTGTCGAAGGCTTTCTTCGCATCCATAGATACCAGAATCGCCGGGATCCTTTGAATTTGTGCAAAATTACTAAGAAGGGTAGCCTTTATGGTATTGTCCCTGGCCTCTCGGCCAGGCACAAAGCCTACCTGGTCAGGTGAAATCAGTTGTGGTAAAAAATGTTTTAATCTATTGGAAAGAATTTTGGCAAAAATCTTTATGTCCACGTTGAGAAGTGAAATTGATCTGAAGTTTTCAGGTTTATTAGGTGGTTTGCCTGGCTTTGGGATGGTCGTAATATGGGCCAAAAGCATGGAAGGGGGAAATCCCTGGGAGGTGTCTATTGAGTTGAACATGCGGGCAAGATGAGGTGACAGTATTGATTTATAAAGTTTATAATACTTGGCACTAAAGCCATCTGGGCCAGCTCTCTTACCAATCGGCAGGTCGTCAATTATATTCAATACTTCTTCTGAGGTGATTGAAGCATCAAGCGCCTCCCTCTCTACTTGTCAAAGGGATGGCAAAGTAATTGAGTCCAGGTAGGAACTCAGGTCTGGAAAAAACTAATTCTCACCTCCTTCCGACGAGGGGTGGGAAGGGTGCTGTATGTTGTATAGTTCGTGATACTATGTCCGTAATGTAAGCAATAGCCGGACTGTTTGTGTGTGCGGTGTTAAGCCTGTCTTCTAGGGAATGAATATGTGTTTTCAGTGACTTTCTCTTAATGGCTCTCGCCAATAACTTCCCGGGTTTGTCACCGAACTCGTAATATTTTTGTTGATTTCGTAGTGCCATTTTTTGGTATTCAATAGTATGCAGGTCTTGAATTTCCTTTCTAGCCTGATTAAGTTCTGTAAGAATGTGGGTGTCTAACGGCGTCTTTTTGTGTTTCTTTTCTAGGTCGCGTATGGTAGTTAAAAGTGATGAAAACTTAATTCTAGTCTGTTTTGCCAGAATGGCTTTTTGTTTAATCAGTTCGCCCCTCAATACGCACTTATGTGCCTCCCAAATGGTGTGCTTAGGAAGTTCTGTTGTGTCATTTAGAAGGAAATACTCGGTGAGCGTAGTCTATCTTCCCCTTAATTATTTGATTATTAAGCATATGTTTGTCAAATTTCCATAGAAAGGGACGGTCTGGAGTCGTAGGCCAATTTAATTTACAGAGGACTGGGGCATGATCAGACCAAGTCATAGGGAGAATTTGTGTGCTCACCACGTAAGCCAGCATCGATTGGTCAGTGAATATGTAGTCGATTCTCGTATATAAGTCGTGGGGGGGTGGGAAAAAAAAGTGTAGTCGCGTCTCGTGGGATACTGAGTCCTCCATTTATCATGGATTGCTAGCTCTTCTAACCTGGCATTACATTATTTAATGATTCTTTTTGGAATGGAGGCTGTTCCCTTAGAGGTGTCAAGCTGTGGGTCTAGGGGTATGTTAAAATCTCCTGCAAGGAGCAATGCTCCCTTTTGCAGTTCCAAAATTTTGTTTGTGAGTTTTGTCATAAATTTATTTTGATTTTGATTTGGAAAGTAAGCATTAACCAGTGTTACTGGCCTGCTGTGTAAAGTGCCCACTACTATCAAATAGCGACCCTCTGGATCCCTTTCTTCATGTATCATATTAAAGGCCACTGAATGTTTTATAAGAATTCCCACCCCGTTTTTTTTAGAAGGGCCAGATGCAAAAAACGTTAGTGGGAATTTGGAGTTAAGCCAACGTGGTTCCCTCCATTTCTTAAAGTGGGTCTCTTGTAAATATATGATGTCACAGTGCAATCTCTTATTTTGCCTGTCATTTACCACTTAAGCCTTTTCTACCTGTTTTGGCTATGTATGGACATTTACCTATCATATTGAGCATTTGTTTGAGCTAAACAATAAACAGGTATTCCACTGCTTACCATCGTTTGTTTTTCTCAGCTTTACTGGGTGCGCTGATTGTTGGTGTTGTTTCATTATAAATTCTAGTTAACTAAGGCAGTACATAGTTCAGACTGAAAGAGTTTTATCCCCATGTGAGGAGAACACAAATACAAGCACTGTGAAAAGAGGACAGTTATACTCAAGGCCTCCTTGGCATGCCACTAGATCGTGATGAGAGAATGACGGTCATTCCTCAGGTGCCCAACACCCGAGCGGTGAATTCAATACCCTGCTTTGGGGGATTGTATGGAGAGTTCTCATGTTGGTCGGGATGTTGAATGTCAATCTCAAGTATTTTACAGAACTCTGGAAGATCAGGTGGTGTCCTGTAGATCGCCTGCACTCCGTTTTTAGAAGCCCCAGGCATACTGGGAAGCCCCACTTATATTGTATTCCATGGCCTTGGTGTTCGGTTGTTATGAACTTTAGGTCTCTTCTCTTCTGAAGGGTGATCAAGCTTAGGTCAGAGAAAATTTGTAGTGGAATCCCTGCGTGTGTTATGCTCTTGAGGGTTCTTGCCTTCAGAGCTATTAGCTCCTTATCTTTATAGCTAAGAAACTTGACAATAATGTCTCTCGGCGGAGCCTTAGGAGGTGGCCTAGGTCTCAAGGCCCTATGGGCCCTTTCAATAGGTATGTTCACAGATTCTGGTGTTCCTTTTAATGTGCGGAATAAATCCTGAAGGTACCCCTCTAATGCCACATTAGAAACATATTCCGGGACCCCCCTAATCCGACTATTGTTCCGTCTCCCCCTGTTATCTAAGTCCTCCATTCTGGAGAGCAGAAATTGGATATGTTCCTCATGTTCCTGAATTTGTTGAGAATTAGTATTAACCTGTACCCTGGAGGGATTCGTGTCTGGTTTCAAGTACATGCACTTGTTGCGTGACCTGGGTGATATCCTTCTTCAGATCCCCAGACAAAGACCTCATTTCTGAAAGGACCTTATTGATGTCTTCTTTTGATGAGATGGTATTAAGGTCGTTTCTTGTTAAGTATTCTTGCTGTTGCAAGTGATCAGATGTCGCCAGGTCCGCAGTGCTATTAGCAGGAGAGGGGGGTCTGGTGTCTGGCATTTCAGTAGAAGGTAGAGTGGCTTTAAGATAATTAGTGAGGCTTGTTGATTTGTGCCCTTTTTCAGGTTTATTGTTTTTCCTGTTTGACATGTTATTAGTGGCGTGAGGACAGCAAGTGTCTTTTGAGAGTCTGGGGCCTTATAGTCAATTGTTTGAGTGTATTACAAATCTCTAGGGAGTAGTATTATCGATCGTGGAAGATCTAGAAGCATGAACTGTAAGTCTGATATTGGCTAGGAGGCCCGCTATAGGCCGGATCAGAAAGGGGACCCCAATGTACACTGGATTAAATATTATGTTTATTAACATTAGGCCGGGATTAATATTATAAAAAAGTACCAGTCCTTTTTCTCAGCTTGGTATTTTCCACTGTGAAAAAGCTCCTACTGTCTGTTTGCAGCCCGCTGATGTTAAAGGCTGGGATCGGGAGCGGCTTCTCACCGGGTGTTATAGCCACGTGGGTGAGTTCAAATTAGCTTTCACAGATTCCCCACTGTAAGAAGGCCCCTACCCTCTGTTTGCAGCCCACTGGTGTTAAGGGCTGAAATCGGGAGTTGTTACTCACCGGGTGTTATAGCCGTGTGGGCGAGATCTAGGTAACTTTCACAGTTTCCCCTCTTGATGCCAAGTTTCTCCTGAGTGCTCCCCCGACTGGGCCACACCAGGAGCGGTTATAACTAGTTGTAATTCAGCTGCAATATTGGCGATCCACCTCCTTGCAACCCGGACAGGTAAAATGTAAAGTCCTCTGCTGTATCAGGTCGGGCTAACGGCAGTCAGGAGGAGAGCTGCACCAATACTAACGTTCTTCCCTTTCAGTGGCGCATTAAGCAGCGCTCCGTTCTAGGCCTCCGATGGTTGATCTAAAGAGAATCCCCTCAGGGTGATGTCGGTTTTTTTTTTCTCCTGCCCTCAAAGGCAGCAGGGCAACTTACGAGGTTAACTCCTACAGTTTCAGGTCTGAAATTAGGGTGAAAGTCCCTCTATAAATGTACCGACCGGGTGTGAGGCATCAGAGCCAAATTTTAGTCAGCCATCACCCTGCGTGGCTAGGCTCCGCCCCCCAATTTAGGTCTATTTTAATGATGTTAAAGTTAGGGGGTGTTAGGGCTTAATAGGTTTAGTTAGTGTCGGCGATGTAGAGGAACTGCGGTTTAGATTAGAACAATGAAACATTCCGAATATGAATAAAGAATGGATCAGAAAATTCGGAAACTGATTTATTAATTTTCAGAATTTTTGGGGATTTTAGTTATGGTGCCGATTCGGAAATTCGGATTCATTCGAATCTCCGAATTGGCCAAAACGAATTGCACATGTCTAGCCTGTAGTACTTACCAGATATTCTGCGTCAACCTCACCCTTTACTGTTGAGTTAAAGGAATACTAAAACACCAAAAGTGTTATTGTTTAAAAAGATAGATATTCCCTTTATTTACTATTCCCCATTTTTGCATAACCAACACAGATATAGAAATATACTTTTACCTCTGTAATTACCTTGTATATAAGCTTCTGCAGACTGCTTCCTTATCTCAGATCTTTTTACAGACATTGCATTGCATTTCAGGCAATGGAGCCTGTTTATCAACCTGTCAACTGTGCTGCATTCGACGGCACCAATATGCTCGCCTGACATTGCCTAACTTCGTTGCAGCGGACCTGAATACGCTCTCCATATTTAACAAAAAAACTGTCAAAAAGCCGCGCACCAAGTACGGGGCGATGAGCAGCGGACTGTTGTTCGGCTTTTTCACAGCTTTATTTGTATACTGTCACTAAGCACCCACACTATACTAAACTGTTTAACCCCTATCCCGGAGCCCACCGGCACTCTAATAAACTTATTAACCCCTATTCCTCCGCTCTCCCGGAGCCCACCGCCACCTACATTATACTTATTAACCCCTAATCTGCCGCCCCCTACACCTACATTATGTTATTAACCCCTATCCCTCTGCTCCCGGAGCCCACCGCAACTAAATAAAGTTATTAACCCGTAAACCACCAGCCCCCCACATCGCCATAACCTAAATTAACCTATTAACCCCTAAACCTAACAACCCGCTAACATTATATTAAATATTAACTCATCCCTATCATTATAAATTTAAACTTACCTTTAAAATTAAATTAAACTAAATTAAAATAATTAATCTACCCTAACTTTTAAACTAAAATTACATAAAACTACAAATTAAATTAACTATATAATATATTTAAACACCTAACCCTATTTAAATAATTTAAATCTCCAGTTACAAAAAATAACAAACACTAAGTTACACAAAAAAATAAACACTAAGTTACAAAAAATTAAAAAGAAATGATCAAAGCTTTAAACTAATTACACCTAATCTAAGGGCCCTATGAAAATAAAAAAGCCCCCCCAAAATAAAAAAACCCTAGCCTACAATAAACTACAAATAGCCCTTAAAAGGGCCTTTTGCGGGGCATTACCCCAAAGTAATCAGCTCTTTTACCAGTCAAAAAAAAAATACACACAACCCCCCAACAGTAAAACCCACCACCCACACAACCAACCCCCCAAATAAAAAGCTAACTAAAAAAACCTAAGCTCCCCATTGCCCTGAAAAGGGCATTTGGATGGACATTGCCCTTAAAAGGGCATTTAGCTCTTTTTCAGGCCCAAGTCCTAATCTAAAACTAAAACCCACCCAATAAACCCTTAAAAAATCCTAACACTAACCCCTGAAGATTCACTTACAGTTTTGAAGATCCGACATCCATCCTCCAAGAAGCCGGGAGAAGACTTCATCGAAGCGACAAGAAGTCCTCCAAGAAGCCGGCCAAAGTCTTCATCCAAGCCCGCAGAAGTCTTCACCCAGACGGCATCTTCTATCTTCATCCATCCGGTGTGGAGCAGGTCCATCTTCAAGACATCCGACGCGGAGCATCCGCTTCTTCCGACGGACTAACGATGAATGAAGGTTCCTTTAAATGACGTCATCCAAGATGGCGTCCTTTAGATTCCAATTGGCTGATAGAATTCTATCAGCCAATCGGAATTAAGGTAGAAAAAAATCATATTGGCTGTTGCAATCAGCCAATAGGATTTAACTTCAATCCTATTGGCTGATCCAATCAGCCAATAGCATTGAGCTCGCATTTTATTGGCTGATTGGAACAGCCAATAGAATGCCAGCTCAATCCTATTGGTTGATTGCATCAGCCAATAGTATTTTTTCTACCTTAATTCCGATTGGCTGATAGAATTCTATCAGCCAATCGGAATTAAGGTAGAAAAAATACTATTGGCTGATGCAATCAGCCAATAGGATTGAGCTGGCATTCTATTGACTGTTCCAATCAGCCAATAAAATGCGAGCTCAATCCTATTGGCTGATTGGATCAGCCAATAGGATTGAAGTTCAATCCTATTGGCTGATTGCAACAGCCAATATGATTTTTTTCTACCTTAATTCCGATTGGCTGATAGAATTCTATCAGCCAATTGGAATCTAAAGGACGCCATCTTGGATGACGTCATTTAAAGGAACCTTCATTTGTCGTTAGTCCGTCGGAAGAAGAGGATGCTCCGCATTGGATGTCTTGAAGATGGACCCGCTCCGCGCTGGATGGATGAAGATAGAAGATGCCGTCTGGGTGAAGACTTCTGCGGGCTTCGGCTGGCTTCTTGGAGGACTTCTTGTCGCTTCGATGAAGACTTCTCCCGGCTTCTTGGAGGATGGATGTTGGATCTTCAAAACTGTAAGTCGATCTTCAGGGGTTAGTGTTAGGATTTTTTAAGGGTTTATTGGGTGGGTTTAAGTTTTAGATTAGGACTTGGGACTGAAAAAGAGCTAAATGCCCTTTTAAGGGCAATGCCCATTCAAATGCCCTTTTCAGAGCAATGGGGAGCTTAGGTTTTTTTAGTTAGCTTTTTATTTGGGGGGTTGGTTGTGTGGGTGGTGGGTTTTACTGTTGGGGGGTATTTGTATTTTAATTTTCAGGTAAAAGAGCCGATTACTTTGGGGCAATGCCCCACAAAAGGCCCTTTTAAGGGCTATTTGTAGTTTATTGTAGGCTATTGTTTTTTTTATTTTGAGGGGGATTTTTTATTTTCATAGGACTCTTAGATTAGGTGTAATTAGTTTAAAGGTTTGATCATTTCTTTTTTCTTTTTTGTAACTTAGTGTTTATTTTTTTGTGTAACTTAGTGTTTGTTATTTTTTGTAACTTAGTTGTTTAAATATATAACATATTTAATTTAATTTATAGTTTTATGTAATTTTAGTATAAAAGTTAGGTTAGATTAATTTTTATTTTAATATAGTTTAATGTCATTTAAGTTTAAAAGTTAGGTTGCATTAATCATTAATTTAATGTATTTTTATTATAATAGTTAGGGTAGGTTAATTATTAATTTAATATAGTTTAATGTAGTTTTATTATAATAGGTTAGGTTAATTCATAGTTTAATATAGTTTAATTTAAATCTAAAGGTAAGTTTAAATTTATTATAAGATAGGGATGAGTTAATATTTAATGTAAGGTTAGCGGGTTGTTAGGTTTAGGGGTTAATAGTTTAATTTAGTTTATCGTGATGTGGGGGGCTGGCGGTTTAGGGGTTAATAGGTTTAGTAAGTGCTAGTGATGTGGGAGGCCAGGGGTTTAGGGGTTAATAACTTTATTTTGTTGCAGTGAGCTCCAGGAGGGGCGGGATAGGGGTTAATAACTTTTATTTAGGTGGCTGTGGTGTAGGGGGTGGTAGATTAGGGGTTAATAAGTATAATGTAGGTGGCGGCTGTGGCGGGGTGGCAGATTAGGGGTGTTTAGACTCGGGGTACATGTTAGGGTGTTAGGTGTAAACATAACTTTTATTCTCCCATAGGGATCAATGGGATATCGGGCAGCAGCGAACATAAGCTTTCACTGCTTTCAGACTCCCATTGATTCCTATGGCATCCGCGGCCTCCAGGGCGGCGGATTGAAAACCAAGTATGCTGGGCCAGAATAGTGGCGAGCGTACTTGGTAGATTTTTGTTAACTAGCAAAAGTAGTCAAATTGTGCCGAATTTGCATTTGGAACATCTGTAGTGACGTAAGCATCGATCTGTGTCGGACTGAGACCGGCGGATCGTATGTTACGTCACAAATTTCTACTTTTGCCGGTCTGTAGGGTTTGATAACTAAGGGGAATCAAGCTCGCCACAATTACGCTGCGGAACTCCAGTGTATTTGCGGTTGACAGCTTGATAAATAGGCTCCAATTACTCAGGTGCGTGAGCACAATGTTATTTATATGAAACACATGAACTAACACCCTCTAGTTGTGAAAAAATGTAAAATGCATTCAGATAAGTAGTAGCCTTCAAGGGCATAGAAATTAGCATATAAACCTACCTAGTTTAAGCTTTCAACTAAGAATACCAAGAGAACAAAGCAAATTTGATGATAAAAAAAATTAGAAAGTTTAAAATATGCCCTATCTGAAGTTTAATTTGGACTTTACTATCCCTTTAAACACCAGTATCTGTTGGACTTAGTAACTGCAAACTACTTAAAGTGTTCTGAACCTTGTATTGGACTTTAGCATTTTGCGTAAGGCCTATGTTCAAACTTGCTCTTTCTGTGATCTTCAAGCTGAACTACTAACTTTTCTGTTGCTTATCAATAAGTAAAGCATTCAAAAGACTTTCATTGTTCTGTGTTCCAGCATTCTGTGTTCCACACACCCAAATTTGCTTGTTTGCGGGACGCGCGATAATTTAGCGCTCCACTTGTAATCTGGCCCTTAGTTTATTAATAATTATGTTGCTGTGATCGCATAGACTGATAAGTAGGCCTGCTGGCTTTTTTTGAGAGGGGGGGTACAAAGTTTTCATTAAACCTTAACCCTTTGCGTCCAGAAACATTTCTATTTTCTTGCCATTAAAAAAAATAATTTTATTACTGTGGGGGCATAGTCTGTGACAGTGACAGATAGGCAGCCCTTCTGGTAGCCATCCTGCCTTTTTTGGAAATACAAGTTTTAAATAAAGTTTAACTTTGTGTGATTATATATTACATATATACATACATACAAGTGGCCCTCGGTTTACGCCGGTTCAATTTGCGCCATTTCAGAATAACAACCTTTTTTTTTCAGTCATGTGACTGCTATTGAAAAGCATTGGAAAGCAGTGCACTAATTAAAATAGCCAGTAGGTGGAGCTGTCCGCTTGTGTTGCAGCAAAGTAATGCAAGCTTAGCAGACTGAAATTGATGTGTGTACACAGAGCAGACCAGACCTATTGAGCAACAAGATCTAGCAGACACTTCCCTTTTATCTTCCTGTCCAGCTGCTTGCGGTGAGGGTGCCTAACTGCCCCAATATTATCTAACATGCTAACAATGCAGAAAACTGTTTGCAGAAAATTGCAAGTAAAAAAACGTTTTTGTTCATTAAACTTAGTTTGATGATGATACAATCTGTTGTGTAATTATTTTATTAGGTGATGTTTAGCAAATGTTTTTGTTCATTAAACTTAGTTTGATGATGATACAATCTATATTATTAGGTTTATAATGCTGTTTAGCATTTAAAAGTAATGTATTAGGTGTTATAACAATTTTGAGAGGGGCCTGGAACCTAACTCCCTCACTTCCCATTGACTTACATTATAAACTGGGTTTCAATTTACAATGGTTTCGATTTACAACCATTCCTTCTGGAACCTAACCCCGGTGAAAACTGAGGGCTACCTGTATATATATATATATATATATATATATATATATATTCATATATATATTTATTAGACATGCATTTGTTGCTTTTGGGCACAAAACAAATACAAAATATGGCAGCTGCCAGCAGCATTTGGCTCTTTTTGGAACCGTATATCTTCGTAGGAAAGTGGAACACACAAAGATCTGGGTTTCACAGCTCTTTTTGTGTTGCACTTTCATACGAAGATATCCAGCACCTTATAGAGCTGAATGCTGCTGGCTGTTTGTTCTCCTTACTTAGAGGTGTATTTTGGGAGTTTACGTACTATTATTATCAGAAGCCTAGTTTGGTTACTTCCTGCTGCTGCCTCTCCTGTTCCTGGCTTTCTCTGAGTTGAGTCTCCAAGAAGAACAATCTATACTATAATCGCATTTGTAACGCGTCCGTTATCATCATCAGTTGCGCACGCATCTTCAAAGGAATGTTGGCTGCGCGAGGCAGCCAAAAGAATCCACCTGTCATTTTCGGAATCTACCTGGATACAGCAAATAAAAACTTACAATTATTACCTAAATAACCTATTTAAAACTAAATACAAACTTATCTTAATATACTAGATAGGGGCGCCCTTAGCACAAATCACAAAACATATACTATTGATATTTACTTGACAGCAATATAACAAATGGTTGGAAATAAAATAGCAATAGTTAACACACATTAATTAAAAAGAAAGTGTATATAACAACAACAAGACTAGAATGTTAAACAAAATAATAAGGTTATACAATAGATTAATAAGATTATACAATAAATGAAAAGAGCAATTGGTCTCTTGATATATCGATGTTATTAATGCTGGCAGCAATCTGTGGAGGACCCGGCCTGGATCCAAAAAACATAATTTATGTAAGAACTTACCTGATAAATTAATTTCTTTCATATTAGCAAGAGTCCATGAGCTAGTGACGTATGGGATATACATTCCTACCAGGAGGGGCAAAGTTTCCCAAACCTTAAAATGCCTATAAATACACCCCTCGCCACACCCACAATTCAGTTTAACGAATAGCCAAGAAGTGGGGTGATAAGAAAAGAGCGAAAGCATCAAAAAAATAAGGAATTGGAATAATTGTGCTTTATACAAAAAAATCATAACCACCACAAAAAAGGGTGGGCCTCATGGACACTTGCTAATATGAAAGAAATTAATTTATCAGGTAAGTTCTTACATAAATTATGTTTTTTTTTTCATGTAATTAGCAAGAGTCCATGAGCTAGTGACGTATGGGATATAAATACCCAAGATGTGGAACTTCCACGCAAGAGTCACTAGAGAGGGAGGGATAAAATAAAGACAGCCAATTCCGCTGAAAAATTAATCCACTACCCAAATCAAAAGTTTCAATTTTAATAATGAAAAAAACTGAAATTATAAGCAGAAGAATCAAACTGAAACAGCTGCCTGAAGTACTATTCTACCAAAAACTGCTTCTAAAGAAGAGAAAACATCAAAATGGTAGAATTTAGTAAAAGTATGCAAAGAAGACCAAGTCATTGCTTTGCAAATTGAACAACAGAAGCTTCATTCTTAAAAAGCCCAGGAAGTAGAAACTGACCTAGTAGAATGAGCCGTAATCCTCTGAGACGGGGAATAATCTGACTCCAAATAAGCATAATGAATCAAAAGCTTAACCAAGATGCCAAAGAAATGGCAGAAGCCTTCTGACCTTCCTAAAACCAGAAAAGATAACAAATAGACTAGAAGTCTGTCTGAAATCTGAGTAGCTTCAACATAATATTTCAAAAAGCCTCTTACCACATCCTAAAGAATGTAAGAATCTTACCAAAGAATTCTTAGGATTAGGACACAAGGAAAAGACAATAATTCCTCCACTAATGTTGTTAGAATTCACAACTTAGGTGAAAATTGAAATGAGGACAGCAAAAAAACACCTTATCCTGATGAAAAATCAGAACAAGGAGATTCACAAGAAAGAACAGATAATTCAAAAACTGTTCTAACTGAAGAGATGTCCAAAAAGAACAATACTTTCCATGAAAGTAATGAATGTCCAGAGCAAGCATATGCTCAAAATAGAAGAGCCTGAAAAACCTTCAGAACCCAATTAAGACTCCAAGGAGGAGAAATTGGCTTAATGACAGGTTTGATATGAATCAAAACCTGAAAAAAATGATGAATATCAGGAAGTAACACTGCCTTATCCTGATGAAAAATCAGAAAAGGATATTCACAAAAAAGAGCAGATAACTCAAAAAACTCTTCGAGTAGAAGAAATAACCAAAAGGAACAATACTTTTCCAAGAAAGTAATTTAACGTTCAGAAAATGCATAGTTTCAAACAGAGGAGCCTGTAAAGCCCTCAGTACCAAATTGAGACTCCAAAGAGGAGAGAATGAATTAATGACAGGCTTGATATGGACCAAAGCCTGTACAACACAATGAATATCAGGAAGATTAGCAATCTTTCTGTGAAAAAAGAACAGAAAGAGTAGAGATTTGTCCTAACAAAGAATTGAAGACAAAACCTTATCCAAACCAACCTGAAAAAATAATAAAATTCTATGAATTTTAAAAGAATGCCAAGAAAAGTAGGTCTTCCAGACTCAATATAAATCTTTCTAGAGACAGATTTATGAGCCTGAAACATAGTATTAATCAATGAGTCAGAAAAACCCCTATGACTAAAAACCAAGCGTTCAATCTCCATCCCTTCAAATGTAATGATTTGAGATCCTGATGGAAAAAATGGCCTTGAGAAAGAAAAGGTCTGGTTTAAACGGAGGTGTCCAACGTTGGCAACTGGCCATCCGAATGAGATTCGTATACCAAAACCTGAGAGGCCATGCTGGAGCTACCAGCATAACAAACAAATACTCCATAAGAATTTTGGAAGAAGAACTAGAGGTCGGAAAGAAATAGGCAAAAAGATCATTCCAAAGAAATGTCAATGCATACACTACTTCCGCCTGAAGATTCCCAGACCTTAATAGGCCCCTGGGAAGTTCTTTATTCAGATGAGATGAAACATATCTGGTTAAGAGAGACCATTCTCCCGGAAGAAAAGCTTGATTAACAGAGATAATCCGCTTCCCAAATATCTATACCTGGGAAAAAAACCACAGAATTTAGATAGGAGCTGGATTTAGCCCAAGCTAATATCCGAGACACTTCTGTCACAGCCTAAGGACTGATAGTCCTACTCTGATGATTGACATACACCATAGTAGTGATATTGTCTGAAAAACATTAAACGTCTCTTCTTCAAAAAGAAACTAACTGAAAAACTCTGAGAAAGCACGGAGTTCTAAAATATCAAATGGTAATCTCGCCTCCTGAGATTTCCAAACCCCTTGTGCTGACAGAGATCCTCAGACAGCCTCCCAACCAAAAAGACTCACATCTGTAGAGATCATGGTCCAGGTTGAAAGAGACCTGTAGAACTAAATGATGGTGATCTTAACCACCAAATCAAGAGAGATAAATATTAGGATTCGAAGATTTAAAATGCGAAATCCTAGAAACCCTGCACCATAATTCAGCATAAAAGACTGGAAAGGTTCTTTCTATTGAAAATGAGCAAAGGGAATTAAATCCAATGCTGTGGCCATAAGACCTAAAACTTCTATGCATATATAGCAACTGAAGGAAATAATAGAGACTAAAGGTACCGACAAACGGAACACAATAAAATTGTCCCTTGTCTGATAGAGACAAAGACAGTGACACAAACTATCTGGAAACCTAAAAAAGGTGACCCTTGTGTAAGGAATCAAGAGCTTTTGAAAAAAAGATCCTCTAACTATGTCCTGAAGAGCAAAGTGAATCATATGAGATTCCGCATCCTCAGAAAAAAATCTGAATGAAAACAGAAAAATGAAAATATGCATTTATTGTATCTAATGAAAACAAATAATGCTATCACTGACCAAAAAAAGGCAGAATAGTTTGAATAAAACTCCAAAACCCAGTTCCTAAAAATGGAACTGGAAGAAATACCCCAGAAGATTCCAGGTCTGAGCAGCGCTTGAACCCCATGGTTGCCCAGCCATGCTTCAACAGTACCCAAAATATACAGGACCGAAACACACTTAAAGAAAGTGTTAGCCTTACTGGAATAAAATCAAAGAAATTTGGACCGAATAGAACCAAATAAATTTCAAAGAAGTCTTAACCTGCCCCTTGCCAGCCAAGCTGGAATACGGCACGTACAACGCAATTTTAGGGAGCTGATTTCGAACTGAAAAATTTCCAATTAAAAACATGTTACTTGGGAAAGAATTCAGGAATTCGTTCCTTAATAAGAACAACCAAACTAGTATAAGCTTAAAGTTTTAGTCTTAGAACTCAATCTTGAAGCCCAGAGTAACAGTTAAGAATTGAATCCAATTATAAAACAAATAATTGATTATCTTAGAACAAAAGAAATATGGATTTTTAAAAATCACAAAATTCTTCTAGCTAAAATAGCTAAAGACATAGATTAACCCTCATTTGCGATAATATTCAATAAAATGAAGACACAAATGAAATTATTAGCATGATAGTCCAGTTAAAGGACCAGTCAATACAGTGGACTTGCATAATCAAAAAATGCAAAACAACAAGACAAATGCAACAGCACCTAGTCTAGTAAATGTTGTCCCTTAACAATGCAAAAATAAATCATAATCTGATACTTGATCTTAAAGTAAACAGAACAAAATGAAGCAATTGCAACATCCAAATAAATCACAGGACCAAGAAAAGTACCTGAAACTAAATAATTTTCCATAAATAAGATACAACCATCTAAAGGAAAATAAATACTATTTTGCTATAGAAACAACAGCATAATTAGTAGGAGTAGAGATAGCCCCAATAAATTGGAGAACCCTCCAAATTGAATTTAAGTGCTGGCAAAGAATATAGTTTAAAACCTTTGAAGAAGGAATAAAAGAAAATTATCAGCCTATTCCATTCCCTAGTATGAGGAATTGGAAAGAAAACCTCTGAAAACACAGAAGAAAAAGAAGCAGAAATAGTGTTAGCTAGTCTTGAAAAAGAACTAGTTACCTTAATATCCAAAATAATCAACACCTTTTCAACAAAGAACAAATGTACTTTAATAAAAAAATAATAAAAAAGTAGATTTGTTAGTGTCAATATCTGATGAAAAAAATTCTGAATGAGAAAAAAACATCATCAGAGAAGGATAAATCAGTATGTTGTTGGTCATTTGAAACTTCAATAATTAAAAAAGAAGTGAAAAAGACCTAAATTTTTTTATTAGAAGGCACAATGTCAGACAAAGCCTTTAAAATAGAATCAGAAAAATATTTTTTATAAATCTTCTAAATATTTCTTGTACATAAGAAGTAAAAAGAATGGCAATATATAAAGCATAAATACTAATGGATTCTGCATGTAAAAGTTTATCATAATAACTTATTACAAACCAAAGCTAAAGATAAACATTCATAAAATTTAAAATAAATGAACTTAGCTTTGGTAGGACTGAACTCAGTCAAGCGTTTTTCCAGAAGTAGCTTTTGATCCAGGGTCAATCTGAGACATCTTGCAATATGTAATAGAAAAAAACAACATATAAAACAAAATCTATCAAATTCCTTAAATGACAGTTTCAGGAATGGGAAAAAATGCCAATGAACAAGCTTCTAGCAACCAGAAGCAAATAAACAATGAGACTTAAATAATGTGAAGACAATAATGATGCCCATATTTTTTAGCGCCAAAAAAGACGCCCACACTATTTGGCGCCTAAATGCTTTGGCGCCAAAAATGACGCCACATCCGGTAACGCCGACATCTTTGGTGTAAAAAAACGTCAAAAAAATGACGCACAGCTTGTAGCTGAGAAACGTGTCGCTTGTTTTTAATCTTATTTTAATAAAGTAAGTCTATTACTTTTACAAAAACACTTGCTGCATCATTACTTTTTTTGGACCAATTTAATTTGGCCCTTTGGACCTCCTGGAGATCCTGTGTATGCTGTTTGCCTTGTCTAAGTCTGTTGGGTGACCGTATTGATCCCTTCCTGTTATACTAGCATCATTGGGGATGCTTCAACAAATGTGAGTATATATCATACCACCTACAGATTTCATCATACATGGTTTAAACTGTACTAGGCCATATAGGCACTTTTGTGTCTTTTTGTATCCCATATCACAGATTATCTATCCTTTCCAAGAGGTCGGTCTGCTGGGTGACTGTCATAGATCCCAGACTGCTCCCATTGCACTATTTGGAGTGCTTTAATACATGCAAGTTTAATTTTATACATTGCTCTTACACATTTCTGGAACAAACAATATTGGACCATGTGGTGCATCTGTTTCTTTCTTTATTTGTAAATACAAACTTACCTGTAAAATAAAAGCTAAGCTAGCTACAAAATAACTAATAGTTGCATTGTAGCTATCTTAGGTTTTATTTTTATTTCACAGTTAAGTTTGTATTTATTTTATGTATGTAGACTAGTTAGTTAATAGTTATTAACAATTACTAACTACCTAGTTAAAAACTAACCTTACAATAAAATAAAAAAATTAAATTAATTAAATACAATTATCTAAATTACAAAAAAAACCCCACTAAATTGCACAAAATAAAAACAAAATTATTAAAAATAAAAATGAATTACTCCTAATCTAATAGCCCTATCAAAATAATAATAAAAAAAATAGCCTACACTAAACTGCCAATAGCCCTTAAAGGGACCTTTTGCAGGGCATTGCCCCAAAAGAAATGAGCTCTTTTACCTGTAAAAAAAACAACCCACCAACAGTAAAACCCACCACCCACAGAACCAAACCCCCCAAATAAAATTCTATCTAAATAAACCTAAACTAACCATTGCCCTGAAAAAGGCATTTGGATGGGCATTGCCCTTAAAAGGGCATTTAGCTCTTTTATGGTGCCCAAACCCTACACTAAAAATAAAACCCACCCAATAAACCCTTAAAAAAACCTAACACTAACCCACTTACAGTTTTCGAAGACCGGACATCCATCCTCATCCAGGCGGCAGAAGTCTACATCCAAGCGGGCAGAAGTGTACCTAGTTAAAATAAACTTAACTCTGAAATAAAAATAAAACCTAAGCTAGCTACAATGTAACTATTAGTTATTTTGTAGCTAGCTTAGATTTTATTTTACAGGTAAGTTTGTATTTAGTTTTAAATAGGTTATTTAGGTAATAATTGTAAGTTTTATTTAGATTTATTTTAATTGTATTTAAGTTAGGAGGTGTTAGGTTCAGGGTTACGTTAGGGCTAGACTTATGCTTAGGGTTACGTTAGGGTTAGGGGTTAATATATTTATGTAGTGTTAGTGATGTGGGAGGGCAGGGGTTTAGGGGTTAATAACTTTAGTATAGTGGCATCGACATTGGGGGTGGCAGATTAGGGGCTAATAAGTGTAGGTAGGTGGCGGCGATGTTAGGGCCAGCAGATTAGGGTTTAATAACTGTATTATAGGTGGCGGCGATGTTAAGGGTGGCAGATTAAGGGTTAATAAGTGTATTTTGGTGGCGGCGATGTTAGGGGCAGCAGATTAGGGGTTAATAATATTATGAAGGTTGTGGCGATGTCGGGTGCAGCAGATTAGGGGTGTTTAGATGTGGTTTTTATGTTAGGTTTAAACTTTTTCAATGGGGCTGCATTACAGAGCTTTTGTTTCCGCAATCGCAGGTGTTAGACTTTTTTTAACCGACTCTCCCCATTGATGTCTATGGGGAAATCGTGCACGTCAAAACACTGCTTGTATTTGGGTGAGGTATGGAGCTCTACGCCACCATATCGCCCGCACAAGCCGGGTTTTTCAAAACCTGTAATAGCAGCACTATAGGGAGGTGAAATACCCCACGCTTTTGTGGCGGTCGTTAATTTCCCTATAGCACTCAAAACTCATAATCTAGGTGTAATTTAATTACTAAGCCCCCTAACCTAACACCAATAAATTAACCCCAATACTAAGTTACACTTAAATAAAACCTAACATTAAATAAAAAATAAAAAAAATCTAAAATTACAAAAAATTAAAAAAAATCTAAAATTACAGAAAAAAATAAACAAATTATCAAAATTAAACCTAATGCCTATTAAAAATAATAAATGCCCCCCCAAAATAAAAACAGCCCCTAATCTAAACTACCAATAGTCCTTAAAAGGGCATTTTGTAGGGCATTGCCCTAAGTTAAACAGCTCTTTTACATTTAAAAAATAGTCCCCCCTAACAGTAAAAACCCCCCACCCACCAAAATAATTTTTCTGTAATTTTTTTTTTTTTGTAACTTTAGCTTGGGGGTTTGTATTTTTTAAACATAGACTGCCCTTTGGGCAGGCTTATCGCCTAGGTAGTTAACAATAAATTTGTTTTGGAGAAGATGTCTTTGAGGAAGTGAGGAATGTGGGTACTTTAGCATGAGGGATTTGAAAAGAAAAATGAGAGTTGAATGAAAAAAATTGTCTGTACTGGAACGGTTGTACTGGGGCTTTAAATGTAAATTTATTATATGAATTTGCTTTGTAAAACCTGTTCCAATTCCTGTATGTTCTCGTGTCGCAGTTAGCAATGAATGTTTGGATTTTTGGCATTTCTTGCCAGTGTAATTTTGTGGCTAAAAGTAATTTTTTCAGGCTTCCTATAGGCTGTAATGGATTGCAACGAATTTAGGCTCGATTGAACTTCTCTTCCGAAGAACCACATTGTATACCGCCACATACCCACCGCAAGTACCCTTCAAATCTATTAACCCCTATACTGCCATATACCCACCGCAAGTACCCTACACTATTAACACCTATACCACCAATAGCCCACTGCAAGTACCCCTAAACTGCCAAAACTCCCAATGCAAACTAACCCTACTATTCCTAAAACTCCTCCTCTAAACTAAATCCCTTAAGTTACAGGGGGAAAAAAGTATTTTACAGAAAATAAAAAAGACAGTATTAAAATAACCTACATGCCCCATAAAAAACAAAGTCTACCCAAAACAAAAAAAACCTAACACTTACAATTAAATTACAATAGCCCTTAAAAGGACCTTTTGTAGGGCATTGCCCTAAAGCTATTACAGCTCTTTTGTATTAAAATAAATTACACCCCCCTCCTCAAGTAACCCACCCCTCAAAATAATAAAGGCTAATTTCAAAACCTATCCTAAAAATTAAAATAACAAATCCTATTCTTTAAAATAAAAAGCACACCCTTAAAATCCAGCTTATCTTGAGTCGACGTTAGGTCATCTTCATGCAGGGTCCAAGCGCCGGGGACCCATCTTCACGGCAGTTGAGGGGGACTTCCAAGTGGTCTCTTCCACTGCCTCCGCTCCGCAATCTTTATCCACACCAGGGCCCTCTTTATCCAGGATCCAGGCGTCCATCCTATCGTCGGACTTCCAGGTGGCCTCTTCCGCCACCTCCGCTCTGTGTCTTCTATAGTCAATTCTTCAGCTCTCTTTCTACATCCCACCTCTTCTTGCAGTCTCTGTCACACACTGAACTTTAGGATGTGCGGAACCCTTTAATATAGGGGTACCACTACATCCCTATTGGCTGATATATTTTTTAATAGCAAGATATTTTTATTTTAAATTCTTATCATCCAGCAGAATAATGAAATTTAAAATAAAATAGTTTATTGCTATTGGTTGATTAAAAATCAGCCAATAGGGATGTATATAAAGGGGCTCCATGCATCATGAATTTCATTGTGCGGCAGAGACCACATGAAGAGGAGGGCTCTAGGACAAAAGCTGAAGAATTGAAGATTCAGATGATGCATATTAGTTTAAGTATTGTATATAAATAAATAAAAAATTATTGTGTTTATTATTGTAAACATATTTTTTTTTTCTTCCATTTATATGGCAGGCAGTTATGTAATACTATAATTATAATGCAACTGTCTTTTATAACACACACACACACACATATATATATATATATATATATATATATATATATATATATATATATATATATATATGTGTGCTCCTTTACAATCCATTATGAATGCCTCTGCCAGACTCATCTTCCTTACTCGTCGCTCTTCATCTGCTGCACCTCTCTGCCATTCCCTTCACTGGCTTCCTCTTGCCTCTAGGATTAAACATAAAATCCTCACCCTGACATATAAAGCTCTCAACTGCACTGCTCCCCCCTACATCTCAGAACTTTTCTCTAGATACTCTCCCTCCCGTCCCCTTCGATCAGCTCAGGATCTCCTCCTCTCTTGTTACTTCCTCACATTCACGTTTACAGGACTTCTCCAGGCTGGCCCCCATCTTGTGGAATTCTCTGCCTCGCTCCATAAGACTCTCCCCTAGTTTTAACAGCTTCCAGCACTCCCTAAAAACTTTACTATTCAGGGATGCATACAACCAACACTATCATTTCCTAAGGCCATTGCTTTCCCCTTGAACCACTTAGATTGTAAGCCTATGGGCCCAGCTGTTTACAGATCGCTTCATAAGAGCCGACTACAACAGTGAAACTCTCGGCATGGCCCTCTACCCACTTGACCCCTACAAAAGCTATCCTGTACACCAACTATGTTTACAGCGCTGCGGAATCTGTTGGCGCTCTACAAATACCTGCTAATAATAATAATAAAAATATATATATATATATATATATATATATATAAAGTATAAAGTATAGACAGTTCACTGTGTAGTCTGCGCTCCTCCCGCAGCCCCGTGTATTGAGCGTAGCCCGGCACAATGGAGAGTGGGCGGGGGACACACCCCTGTTGTCATCCAATCAGAAAGGCTGCCACTTCAGGCGTGTCTGCCACACATGCCCCTAACAGAGATGCAGTGCAGGATACAGAAATGGCGCTCTGGTAGAAAGGAAAGTTGCTTAGAGAGTGCTTACAGCACAATGAAAGATTCCAGGCAGCAGGATATAAAATAAAAACAAACTTTATTCCAAAAGTTAAAAAGGACAAAACCAGGATGTCCTATACATAGCCAGCAGTGAATCTAGCAATCAGGCAAGTGAGCAGATCCCCATGCAGACATGTTTTGTGAACAAGTGCACCTGGTGCACGAAACATGTCTGCATGGGGATCTGCTCACTTGTCTGATTGCTAGAGTCACTGCTGGCTATGTATAGGACATCCTGGTTTTGTCCTTTTTAACTTTTGGAATAAAGTTCGTTTTTATTTTATATCCTGCTGCCTGGAACCTTTCATTGTGCTGTAAGCACTCTCTAAGCAACTTTCCTTTATACCAGAGCGCCATTTCTGTATCCTACACTATATATATATATATATATATATATATATATATATAAACAGTTGTATGCAAAAGTTTAGGCACCCCTGACAATTTCCATGATTTTCATTTATAAATAATTGGGTGTTTGGATCAGCAATTTCATTTTGATCTGAAGGACACAGTAATATTTTAGTAATGAAATTAGGTTTATTGGATGAGGTTTATTGGATTGCATGCAATATGCATCAAAACGAAATTAGACAGGTGCATAAATTTGGGCACCCCAACAGAAATATTGCATCAATATTTAGTAGAGCCTCCTTTAGCAGAAATAACAGCCTCTAGAAACATCCTATAGCTTGTAATGCGTATCTGGATTCTGGATGAAGGTATTTTGGACCATTCCTCCTTGCAAAACATCTCCAGTTCATTTTAAAGATATATTTATACTTAAAATAACACAAAATGTTCTACATTTTAATTTATATCCATTACATAAAATAATATGCATTATACATGACCATGTATATTATTTTAAACATTGTATATATCAATGTAGTCTGACCTTGCATTGATTTTCAATATTTAAAATAGTATGCATTGTCATGTATATTGCATATATATTTTTAAGTATTGCATATAATGTAAGGTAAAATGTATTTGTTAGCTTGTTGTGTTAACATAGATATATATACGTTAATATACATTTATTTTATAGTAGTAGTATTAAATTATGTTTTTACATAACATGCATGCAGTTATGTGGAACTATATTTTTAAATTATTACTGTCTTTAATAACAAATAATAAACACAAGAAACAGCCTTAAGTACAATTTAATGTATATGCAAAATTAGAATAATATGCATTTTACATAACTGCATCATTTTAAATGTGTGTGAAGGGCCTTAGTTTCTACAGTTAGCATTAGGCTATAGCAGTTTAGGGTTCAATGTTTAAATGATATGCATAGTCATGTACAATATTTGAAATTATATGCATAGTCAGGTACAATACATATGTGTGTGTATATATAGATTCAAAGGTATTCAATGTTGCTTTCTTTAATTTTAAACATAAACCTATATTTTCAAATATATATATATATATATATATATATATATACACATATATATATATATATATATATATATACACATACACACACATACATACATACTTCCTCACACACACAATACTTTAAAAAGGACACTCAAGTGAAAATAAAGTTTTATATTTCAGAAAGCGCATGCAGTTTTAAGTCACTTTCCAATTTACTTCTATTATTGAATATTGCAGTCTTTTTATATGCACAATTCCAGTCTGGCAAAATGCCAACGAGCGGCAATGTGGGTAGTGACATCACACTCCCATTGACTTCTATGGGAGAGACATCGCTGCTTACTGGCATTGCTTGGCCACGCCCTTTTCATTGAAAATATCAACAGACAATGTGAGCCTGGCAAACCCAAGCAGGCAGTTTCTCATCGGTCTGTCAATGTTTTGAATTGGGGAGAAAGAAACAAAATTTATACCTACCAGATAAATTCCTTTCTTTCCTGGCAGGGAGAGTCCACAACTTCATACCTTACTGTTGGGAAAAACAACACCTGGCCACCAGGAGGAGGCAGAGACACCCAGCCAAAGGCTTAAATATCCCTCCAACTTCCCCTATCCTCCAGTCATTCGGCCAAGAGAACGAGAAAAAGTAGGAGAAACATCAGGGTATAAAGGTGCCATAAGAAATACAAAAAGGGAGCTGCTCAAACAAAGAATAACCTACGGGCGGGGGCGTGGACTCTCCCTGCCAGGAAAGAAAGGAATTTATCTGGTAAGCATACATTTTGTTTTCTTTCCATAAGGCAGGGAGAGTCCATGACTTCATTCCTTACTGTTGGGAAAACAATACCCAAGCTCTAGAGGACACTGAAGGATTAATGGGAGGGAACAAAAAAGAGGCGGACTCTAATCTGAGGGCACCAAAGCCGGCAAAACCTTTCTCCTGAAAGCTGCTCAGCTGAATCAAACACATTAAACTTATAAAATTTAGAAAACGTGTGTAAGGAGGACCAGGTAGCTGCCTTACAAATCCGATCCATTGAGGCTTCATTCTTAAAAGCCCAGGAAGAAGCCACTGCTCTAGTGGAATGAGCCGTAATCTTCTCAGGAGGCTGTTGTCCCGCCGTCTAATAAGCTAGGCGGATGACACTCCTCAACCAGAAAGACAGGGAAGATGTAGTGGCCTTTTGACCCCTACGTTTACCAGCATAGATGACAAACAAAGATGAAGATTAAATAAACTCCTTAGTAGCCTGAAGGTAGAACTTCAAGACATGAACCACATCTAGATTGTGAAGCAGACGCTCCTTCGCTGAAGAAGAATTGGGACACAAGGAAGGAATAACAATCTCTTGATTAATGTCGCGATCTGACACCACCTTAGGAAGGAAACCTAACTAAGTACCTAAAACCGCCTTATTGGAATGAAAAACAAGGTAAGGGGGGTCACATTGCAAGGCAGAAACCTCGGAGACTCTGCGAGCAGAGGCAATAGCCAATAGAAACAAAACCTTCCAAGATAACAGTTAAATGTCACAGACACACGAAGAACAAGATTGAGACACCATGGCGGAGCCAAACTTCTAAACACAGGTCTGATCCTAGTCAGGGCCTAAACGAAGGACTGCACGTCCGGAAGCTCAGTTAATGTCTTGTGCAGCATCCCCGACAGGGCAGATATCTGTCCCTTCAGGGAATAAGCAGATATACCCTTCTCAAGTCCATCCTGGAGAAAAGATAAAATTCTGGCAACTTTAACCTTATGCCAAAAAAAATACGCTACTTACACCAATTTAGGGAAGTCCGCCACACCTTATGGTAGATGCGTCAACTGGCTTACGAGCTTGAATCAAAGTGTCGATGACACTCTCAGAGAAACCTCTCCTGGCTAAGACTAAGCGTTCAATCTCCACGCAGTCAGCTTCAGAGAATCTAGATTTTGATGAAAGGACCCTGCATCAGCAGGTCCCTGGGACAAGGTAACCTCCACGGAGGAGATGAGGACATCCCCACCAGATCCGCGAACCAAGCCCTTCACAGCAAGGATGGAGCAATTAAAATCAACGATGCTTGCTCTTGTTTAATGCGGGCCACCACATGAGGGAGAAGAGGTAATGGAGGAAAGATATATAGGAGTCTGAACCTCCATGGAACCACTAGGACATCTGTTAGAAACTTGAGGATCCCTCAATCTTTACCCGTACTTCGGTAGTTTGGCATTGAGATGGGAGGCCATGAGGTCTATCTCCGGCATCTCGCTTCTGCTGCATATCTCTGTAAAGACCTCGGGGTGAAAAGACCATTCCCCCGGGTGAAAGGATTGCCTGCTGAGGAAGTCTGCTTCCCAGTTGTCCACACCCGGAATGTGGATCGCTGACAGCGTACAGTTATGGGCCTCCGCCCATTCTAGGATTTGAGATACTTCTCTCATCGCTAAGGAACTTCTCGTTCCTCCTTGATGGTTTATGTAGGCCACCAAAGTTATATTGTCTGATTGGAATCTGATACACTGGGACCCAGGAGGGGCCAAGCCTTCAGAGCATTGAAGATTGCCTGGAGTTCCAAGATATTGATCGGAAGAGTGGACTCCACAGCCCCTGTGCCTTCCTGGCACCCAAACGGCTCCCCAGCTGGATAGACTGGCGTTCATAGTCACAATCTCCCAAGACGGTCTCAAGAAGCACGTGCCTTGGGACAGGTGATCTTGACAGAGCCATCAAGAGAGCGAGTCTCTCAACAGGCTGTCCAGGACTATCTGTTGTGACAGATCGGAATGGATGCCGTTTCATTGCCTCAGCATGTATAGCTGTAAAGGTCTGAGATGAAATCTGGCAAAGGGAATGATGTCTATACAAGACACCATGAGTCCAATCACCTCCATTCACTGGGCCACTGAAGATCTCAAGGAGGCCAGGAGGGCAAGACATGCTGTTGTTAGCTTGCAACGTCTCTGATTTGCTAGAAAGCTCTTCATGGACACAGAGTCTAAACTGTGCCTAGGAAATTCACTCTGGTATCTGTAGTAAGAGAACTCTTTTCCAAGTTTATCTTCCATCCATGTGACTGAAGACTTAGAAGAAAATCTGAGTGATCCCTTGCTAGACGAGAAGATGGTGCCTGTACCAAGATATCGTCCAGGAAAGGAGATACTGCAATACCTTGAGTTCTGGTCACTGCTAGAAGAGCCCCCAGAACCTTTGTGAATATCCTTGGAGCAGTAGCTAAGCCAAACTGAAGTACTATGTACTGGAAGTGCTGATCCAGAAAGGCAAACCGCAGGAACTGGAAATGATCCCTGTGAATCGGAACATGAAGGTATGCATCCTTCAGATCTATGGTAGTCATAAACTGTCCTCCCTGAACCAGGGGAAGGATTGATCTTATAGTCTCCATCTTGAAGGAAGGGACACTTAGAAATTTGTTTAGTCTCTTTAAGTCCAGAAATGGACGAAAAGTTCCCTCCTTTTTGGGAACCACAAAGAGGTTTGAATAGAGCCCCAGACCTCTTTCTGATGCAGGTACCGGGATAATCATTCCTAAGGAGACTAGATCCATACACAATCTAAAAATGCTGTTCTCTTCTCTGGTCTTGTAGACAGTCTGGAGAGTAGGAATCTGCCCCTGGTCGGATGAGATTTGAATCCTATCTGGTATCCCTGAGATATGACTTCCAGAACCCAAGGATACTTAACATCCTGAAACTAAGCATCTGAGAAAAGCGACAATCTGCCCCCTACTCGATCAAATCCCGGATCGGGGGCCGCCCCTTCATGACGATTTGTTATCGTTAGGCTTCTTTGTCTGTTTAGAATTGTTCCAGGACTGAGCAGGCTTCCAAGTGCTCTTGGGCTGCTCGGGTTTGGATGAAGATTGAAATCGTTGGGATTTGTCTAAACGAAAGGGTTGAAAATTAGAGGACTGTCTGTTCCTAAGGTAGAAAGGCACCTTTCCCTCCAGTAACCGTAGAGATGATAGAGTCCAGACCTGGTCCGAATAAGATCTTCCCCATGAAAGGAAGAGAAAGGAGTCTGGATTTAGAAGTCATATCCATAGAACAAAACTTCAACCAGAGAGCCCTGCGGGCTAGGACCATAAAACCTTAAGCCTTAGCATTCAGTCGAATAATCTGCATATTCGCATCACAGATGAAAGAGTTAGCTACTCTTAGCGATTTAATTCTCTTCTTAATATCTTTGAGGGGAGACTCCACCTCGATAAGTTCTGACAGGGAGTCGCACAAGTAGGTGGCGGCCCTGGCCACAGCTGCCGCCGGTTGAAATAAAAATCCTGCGTGCTGGAACATTCTCCTTATCCATAGATTTTCTAAAGGAAGAGTTATCCTAAAGAGGGTTGTAGTATGCTTAGCTAGCGTCAAAATTGCGCCATCGACCTTAGGGATGGAGCCCCACAGCTCTAATTGAGAGTCAGGGACCGGGAACAATTTTTTAAAAGTAGCAGAGGGAGAAAAGGATGTTCCATTTCTTTCCCATTTGTTACTAATAATACTCGCCATACGAACTGGTACCGCAAAAGTTTGTGGGACCTTCCTGTCTTCATAAACACTATCCAATTTAGGGATCTAAGGTTCCTCAGGAAGCTTAGCCTCTGGAATCTCTAGCGTAGACAGGACC
The DNA here is from genome assembly GCF_027579735.1 of Bombina bombina. NCBI lineage: Eukaryota > Metazoa > Chordata > Amphibia > Anura > Bombinatoridae > Bombina > Bombina bombina. Next base: position 1,274,713,620 of record NC_069499.1, read on the forward strand.
TCCTTCAGTAAAAAAACATAAATTATGCTTACCTGATAATTTTCTTTTCTTCTGTGGGAAAGAGTACACAGCCACATTCATTACTTATTGGAAATAAGAACCTGGCCACCAGGAGGAGGCAAAGACCCACCAGCCAAAGGCCTAAATACTCCTCCCACTTCCCCTATCCCCCAGTCATTCAGCTGAGGAACAAGGAACAGTGGAAGAAGCATCAAGGTGAAAAGGTGCCAGAAGATGAAACAACAACAACGCCTCCTAAACGTTCGGGGGGCTGTGGACTCTCTTCCACGGAAGAAAAGAAAATTATCAGGTAAGCATAAATTATGTTTTGAGTCCACAGTCACATTCATTACTTATGGGAAATTTATACCCAAGCCAAAGAGGACACAGAATGCCAAGACGGGAGGGTAAGAGGCGGACCAATGAAGGCACCTACTGAAAAAACATATTCCCAGAAAACAAAATCCCGTTTTGTCCGAAAACCGGAAACATTATTTAAAGAAAAAACAAAAACGACCCCGGGGACGCAAAGTCACCGACAGTCCAAAGGACCTGAGCAGTTACCACGAGTAGATGCAACCGAGACACAAGCCTTGAAGACCGCACTATCAGGGCAACAACACAGTCACAGCCCCTGAAAACAACAAGGGTACCCTACTAATAGGACAGAAAGACCAACTCAGGTTTTCAAGAAGACAACCAAGATCTGCTCGCTAGGCTCCCTGGACAAATGGCAGGACAGAGAAAGACAGCAGAAGAAAATGGAAAAATTACCATAGAAAAAACAATGAATCCACGCATAAGCCACTACACACCTTCGCAACCTAGATGGTGTAGACCAACACAACACCCCTATAGGCCACAGAGCAAACTCATCCCAGACCAATTGTCTCGCCAACCGAGAAATACTTAAGGATCCCCCATCTCCCGAGGAGCAAAGAAACTCCTCTAACTGACCCATAAAGTTTGTTAGCAACCAAGGTGCAACAGCATCAGCAGAGCAAATCTGCAAACCCACTGCTCACTAGGTAGCGAAGCTAACCAACAGGCTCTTACAGCTGACATAAAGTCCCACCCCTGCACAAGGAGAGGGAGAGAAAAACAACCAGGCACGCGTTGGAGAAAAAACAATCAGAACCCAGGGATAATTCCCACAAACAAGAGAACACGGAATCCCAAAGGGTGAGCCCACAAGGCAACATAAGTGTAGAGAAACCAGTCGGAATCGAACCTCGATCTGAAGGAGCCATAAAATGGCTAGATCTAAGTCGAGCATCTGAATTAACAAGATGTATTCTTCCTTCCACGGGGAACCAGAGTCCCCCAGATGATAAGACTGTAGGACGTGTCCCCAAGACATCTAAACCATCTACCAATGAATGCACAGGCACTGATCGCCTCAAAAAGCAGAGAGGCGGCAAACCCAAAAGGCACCCCCCTCCAGGGGAGTCTGTCACAGGCCATAGGAGAAAGGTCCGACAGACCATCCAGAGCCCAACTGAAAAAGGAATAAGATCTATGAGAAACAATCTCTCAAGCCCCCACAACACCGGCAGCAAGGCAACTAATGTGCAACCACCATGTGCTGAGCAAAGTTTTGCAAAATGCAGAGACCAGAAAGGGAAAGGTCAAACAGGCTAGAGTTAAATCTTAGACCGAATGAGGACAATGGACTGACAGAACCCTATATCCCCTCCCAAACCTACGATGAGATCCGAGAAGAAGGGGTCAGATTCCACTAGTCAGAATCCGATGCCACACGCCCCAAACCGGACCAACAAGCTGGCAGACTAACTCGTCGAGGACAAGGAAGACCTCAAATAGCAAGCACAGAAGGACACAGGATATATACTGCACTAAAACACGCAGTCCGAGTCCAAGACGAAAAACCCCGGACCAGCAGTCATGAGGTACGGGATTCCAAGGGCCGAGCTCACTTCGGTTCCCGACCCCTAAGGGGCGTAGAAACAACCACAGAGAACACCAGGTGAGCTGCAACCCAAGATCTCATCAGAGCATCAAAAGAGCTGCAATCCAAGATCCAATCAGAGCATCAAAGGCTCCCCGAAGCAGAGGTAAGAGTAAGTAGCCACCTCAGCATGACCCGACCTATACTAGCCACCCAACGGCACCTAGCCTCAAGAAGAACCACCAGGGGCAGCCCAAAAGGCCAGAACCGCACACAGAAGCAAGGACCTCCCCCTCAGGCTGGGAATGCGAAGAGACGTGGTGGAACTCCACCGGCCCATGTCTCTGGAGTAGACTGACACGGCCAGCCCAAGTGCTCCTGACATCCAGACCCAAAGGTTGCGATGTAAGTGTAGTTTATAAAAACAGACAACAAAAACAAGTGAACTAGTAGGTCCTGCCAGACCAGCCAGGCGCAACATGCATCACTAACAATTAACAGTGCACACACCAACTCTGGATGAATCCGGTAACGACTTCCGTGGAAGAACTAAATCCAAGCAATCCCAGAATTCTCGTAGGAAAAAAAATAAAGTAAATATATCAGGCTCGGATAAAATAAACAAGGGAACCCGAAGGCACCCGCCCAGAAGGAACTATGTCTCCACAGGACCTGCCAAACAGAGACCGGAACCCTCAGAAAAGAGGCTGGGAATGTTAATAATAGACCGACTGGAGATAAAATTAACTCCATCATCTATTCTGAAGAACAGTGCGAGAACTGAGAAGTCCCCGGATGAAAAAGGAGAGGATCCCCCAACAAATAAAAAAGCCGCCGTAGTAGGACACGCAGCTGCACAATCCTATAACGAAACTCACAACATAGGGGAAACAATCACCCCCGGGGGGAATATTATAGTGCCATTCACCGTCTGAACACCGGGGATAGGCAGGCAGGCACATAACTGCAAGGAAACCTTGGATCTTGCAGACGATCAGCGCCAATAAATTATTAAAACAAAAATGTCCCACCATCTCCGGGGGAAACAATCCACCCTTCACGGAGGAGACATCAAAGTCACCTGTGAAAGCAAAAGGAGTGTGCGATTGGGAAGGTGCCTCATGAAGAACAGAGCCCCCGGAGGCCACTGGCTCAGCAGATCCAAGGTCTCCCGAGCCCAAGGGACCCAGCAAACTATGCAGGCACAAGAGACAAGAGTGGTAGACTTGCAACAACGGGGCCAAACGACAGTCCTCGTCCGAGGACGACTCATCATCTGATAAGACAAAAGTTCCGGCATTAGAATCCTCCATGGCTAGGACAAAAATAAACGCCAATATTGGAAAACAAAAGACTGGCACCTGACACACAATGGCTGGGACCCTCACCACCTCTTATGACCAGACCTCAGCGGGGCAAACTCTTTTCCTCCGTCGCCACTCGGTCAGGAATGTGGAAAGGGAAGAAACCCCCCCAAGCGTAAAGACACATGGTCAGCAGATGCCCCGCGAAATCCAAAAAGCGTGTCACCGAAAGGCGGCAAAACTAGGCCCACATAAAAGGATACGCAAGGTTTTTAGTCCTAGGCCTGCATTCACAAGCTTGGAAAAAAGCCACTATGCACCTCATAGAGTAACGCTACTTGTCTCAGCCTCAGAGCCCGTACACACATACCCAATGCAGGTTGAATCACATAAGAAACATAAGAGACCCCTTCCCCATTCACCAAACCACCCTAAGGAGGTAATATCCCTTGATTCCATGATCTGTACTGAAGGTGCCTCAGCGAGGCCCATACTATATCCTCATAATAAATCCCATTACAGACAATGTAATAAAATAATATGAATAAAATGAAACGATCTTACCGGAATCTACACCGTTGAACAGGAACATGGCCCTTCAAGTGTGACGAATAGTGGCAGCACCTCCGTCATGGACTCAAGAGAAGACAGCAGGTAGCAAAGTGAAGTTCAACAACGCCAAGTGCTGAAGTTGTTATAACGAGTCAGGATGGTGTCGCAGGGGAAGCTCCCACTGCATCTCCGGACTTTAACTTTCGCCCAGGCCCTCCACAAGAGGCTAACAGGACTACTTAAAACTCCTGCCCCATGCCCAAGGGTAGCACCCTCAATAAGAGACATATAAATTTAAATAAAAGTAGAACAAATAGAAAAAAAATAAAATAAAACAAACTTCTGACACTTCTCTGCCAACCTCCTGGGACGAAAGGCAAAGATTGAAGTGGGAGGAGTATTTAAGCCTTTGGCTGGTGAGTCTTTGCTTCCTCCTGGTGGCCAGGTTCTTATTTCCCATAAGTAATGAATGCGGCTGTGGACTCTTTCCCATTAGGAAGAAAATGCAGATTTTCAATTTTAAATCTAAAGGATTTAGTAATAGAAGTCTCCGACTCCACAGAGGTTAACTCATCCTCAGATAGCTGGGACATACTCGCTAGAATTGATTGGAAATTAGATGAATCTGAAATAGGAGAACTGTGTTTAACCTTTCTCTTATGTTTCTCAGAGATAGAGAGGGCACTCAGGGCCACAGACACTGCCAATTGTAACTGTGCGGTAAAGACCACAAAAAAAGGCCCCCTCCAGACAGAGAAATAGCTGTGCCACAAGGAACTGCATGTGAAGCGGTTAGGGTAGAAAGGGTAGTAATCTCTCGGGTATCAGATTCCTGAGAGGTTGATGGCTCAGAGAGACTAATTGTGCTAGGGTTAATTGCAGACTTAGCTCCCTTCTTAGACTTTAAAACAGTACCCAGGCGAATGGAACAAAATTGAGCAGGTGGGAAAACCACAGCCTCCTCACAATATAAGCAGGTATGATTAATCACTACAGAAGGAGTGGAACCTTCTAACGTATTATCAGAGTCCTCCAAAGTAGGTATGTAATCCCACAATAGAAAGAAAAACGATACAAAAATAAATGATTGAAATATATAAAGGCACCTTTACAAAACCAATGGCTGGGGCACTCACCACCTCCTAGACCCAGACAAGTCATCAAGAAACGCTCCTCAGGAAAAAAACAAACCTTCCCTGCATCTCCAGACTCTAACTTTAATCAATACTCCCACTGAGAGGTTTATATGATCAGTTAAAACTGTCCTCTCTTGAAGGGAACATACCTGTTAAGGACTATCCGAATCGTCTGACACTTCTCTGCCATCCTCCTCCAGTGATAAAAGGCAAGGAATGACTGGGGGGGATAGGGGAAGTGGGAGGGATATTTAAGTATTTGGCTAGGGTGTCTTTGCCTCCTCCCTGTGGCCAGGTGTTGGTTTTCCCAACAGTAAGGAATGAAGTCGTGGACTCTCCCTGCCTTATGGAGAGAAAAGGGAAGAAAATTAGAGAAACAATAAAAAGGAAAGAGAGAACAAATTTAGAGAAATAGAGAGGAGTATTAGACCATGATAGCGATGATATCACACGTTTTTTTATTACCAAATAAAATTAAAAACCAAAACATTTAACACATTTAACATGGACTTTTAATAGAAATCTGCAATGTATATAATTAAACATACTGCATATTACATAAGCTTTTATCGTGGAACTGTAACATTCGCTTGATTTGAGGATGTTCTAAGCAACAGCTATGCAAAGTATGTATAAGCACCCATTTTTAGCTGCCATGACAACATGCCCATGTCCTGACAGGCTGTCAAAAATGGAATCGGTAAACCAGGACAGTACTTTGGTTATACGTTAGATGATAGAGAGCTTTGTTATGGGTAATGTCATGATAAGTGTTTGTCTAAAAGAGTGATTTCTGTTCCTGCAGCAGTTAGGCATATTGTACCTTTAAGGATGCCTAAAAGATCAATGAGGCCTTAATTGCAGTAGTCTTTATGTTATGTATTTGTAGCATGAGGTTGCTTGTGTATTGAGTAACTACCTCTTACCTTAGCAGTTTACTATTTGGATATACTGGTTTGACGTCTGCTTCCACTGACTTTGCTACTGTTTAACCCTTTGTTTGGACTGACTCGGTTTATAACAACTTTAGCTTTTTTGTGGACACTGCATTTAATGATTTTGTTCTTACCTTAATGCTGGATTCCCCTGCAATCAGAAGATCTGCATCTAAGTAACTTGTGCAAGTTTATATTCATCTGGATAACGAGACAACTTTTACAAAGGTATGTCTTTCTTTGATATTTGAATTTCTAAACTAACTTAACTCTTGTACTTAATAGTTAATACTACTAATTTTTGTCTTATCGCTCTCTTACCCTTGGCCTTTGTTTAAACACTGTGTTTACGTCTAGTGCTCTGGTAAGGGATTGTGGTGAGCTGGGCCTCTCAGCCATTAATTCCAGCTTGTCTCATTCTGAAACAACAGCACTCCACCTTCAACTGAGAAGATGCGTACTGACACAGGAAAGCGATTTGCTGTTTGTTAGAGGTCATTTTCAAGCAGCAGCGATGAACCAGCATGTGCAATAAATACCAAGAAAACTGATACCAAACCTCATAGAGAAACTCACCTACTGGAAAAAGTTCATCCCCGGGCAAGACATCACAACTCATTAGAAGTGGTCAATACTTCCCCTGCCCATTCTGTTTAGGACAATTCTGATTGGACCTTTGGTTGCCACATGTTCTCGATCATTCTTTTCTTTATGTTTACCTCATGTATGCTCTGAACTATACGCTTTTTTTTATTTATTATTAAATTATTAAAAACTGATTGGACAAATTTACAGAGATGTGTAATATGAAGAACAGCTGTCAAAACTTAAAGGGTCATGATCAGATTTTGCATTAGAATCATCAATGTGTATACAGTAACTGCTATAGTGACTGACTCCCGCACTCTAAAATAGCACTATACTCCACTTCCTACACGTCTGACACTGTGAAGATAGTGCTGGCACTAAGCCATTAAAATACTCATTTAAAAATATGTGCTGTGCGCATTCTCAAACCACTTGTGCGCTAGTGGTGGGGGGAAATGCGAAACTGAAGGCTGTCTCAGTGAGATAGCAGGACAGGACCTTTGAATTAAAAACTGCCCTGCACAAACTTGGACAGTTGGGAGGTATGAAAAACTAATAAGGAGAATGGAGAATTTAAACTATTAAGTTAGCCAAAATGGGTCTGTTTTTTCTAGAAAAAGGCACTTGGGAGAGATGATACAATAATTTTATATTCAAGGCCCTTATACAGAGTTGGTGGAAGCTTAGTTTATTACAAGGAAACCAGGGAGAATAAAAATGAATGATTTTTTTTGTAATTCAATTTTAAATATAATTTTTTTATTTAAAAAAAAGTTTTTTTGATGAAAAATCTATCTAAAGATAGTTTCTATGTAAGGTATATTATAATCCAAAGGTTATTCATCCTGAAATAAGGATTCATTTGTATTATGTAGCATGAGGCTGTAATGTTTCATTTCTTGGTAAATTAATTCCATTAATACATTCACATTGTCACGCTCTCCAAGAGGCCTCTGTAAAATTATTTTTGGCATTTTTTCTGCCTAGCAGATATCACATATTCTTGGTTTTGTAGTTCTCAAAATGGTGATTTTGTGTCTGCAGAAATACTATCCTCATCTTCAAATCAAAAATGTTATAAAATAAACATTCAAAGTTGAGAAATAGACCTTAAAGGGACATAAGTCCCAAATGTTTTCTATCATGATTAAGCTAGAGCATATAATTTACTTCTTTCATCAAATTTGCTTCATTTTCTTGATCCTCTGTTGAAGGAGAGTAATGCTCTACTGGGAGCAAGGTGCACACGTTGGGTGAGCCAACGACAAGCAGCTAGCTCACACTATTATTATTATTATTATCAGTTATTTGTTCAGCTCCAACAGATTATGCAGCACTAAAGTAGTGCATTGCTCCTGAACCTACCTATGTATGCTTTTTAACAATGGATATCAAGAGAACGAAGACAATTAGATAACAGAAGTAAATTTGAAAGCTGTTTAACATTGCATGTTCTATCTATATCATGAAAGTTTAATTTTGACTTTATTGTCCATGTAATGCCATTGCTTCCCTGCAAATTAATCTACACAGAATCAAGCTCAATGAATAAAAGATTGTTTGGAGTGGAAAAGATCTGCACAAGGACCTAAGCGTGAGGAGGGAGAGGCAAGCGTTAAAAAAACACAACATCATTTATGTAAGAACTTACCTGATAAATTAATTTATTTGTGGTTTGCGAGAGTCCATGAGCTATTATGTATGGGATATACATTCCTACCGGGAGGAGGCAAAGTTTCCCAAACCTCTTAAGCCTATAAATACCCCTCCCGCCTTACACATACCTCAGTTTTAAGTGGTGAGGTGTTAAAGGAGTAAAAGCCAAAAAAAAAAGGATTAGGAAAAAAAAAAAACATAATTTATGCTTACCTGATAAATTTATTTCTCTTGTAGTGTATCCAGTCCACAGATCATCCATTACTTATGGGATATTCTCCTTCCCAACAGGAAGTTGCAAGAGGATCACCCACAGCAGAGCTGCTATATAGCTCCTCCCCTCAATGTCATATCCAGTCATTCGACCGAAACAAGACGAGAAAGGAGAAACCATAGGGTGCAGTGGTGACTGTAGTTTAATTAAAATTTAGACCTGCCTTAAAAGGACAGGGCGGGCCGTGGACTGGATACACTACAAGAGAAATAAATGTATCAGGTAAGCATAAATTATGTTTTCTCTTGTTAAGTGTATTCAGTCCACGGATCATCCATTACTTATGGGATACCAATACCAAAGCTAAAGTACACAGATGATGGGAGGGACAAGGCAGGATTAAACGGAGGGAACCACTGCCTGAAGAACCTTTCTCCCAAAAACAGCCTCCGAAGAAGCAAAAGTATCAAATTTGTAAAATTTTGAAAAGGTGTGAAGCGAAGACCAAGTCGCAGCCTTGCAAATCTGTTCAACAGAGGCCTCACTTTTAAAGGCCCAGGTGGAAGCCACAGCTCTAGTAGAATGAGCTGTAATCTTTTCAGGGGGGCTGCTGTCCAGCAGTCTCATAGGCTAAGCGAATTATGCTCCGAGCCAAAAGGAAAGAGAGGTTGCCGAAGCTTTTTGACCTCTCCTCTAAAAGTTTAATATCAATGGAATGAAGAGGTTCAAACGGAACTCCTTGAAGAACTTTAAGAACCAAGTTTAAGCTCCACAGGGGAGCAACAGTTTTAAACACAGGCTTAATTCTAACCAAAGCCTGACAAAATGCCTGGACGTCTGTAACCTCTGCAAGACGCTTGTGCAAAAGAATAGACAGAGCAGAAATCTGTTCTTTTAAAGAACTAGATGATAATCCTTTGTCCAAACCCTCTTGGAGAAAGGACAATATCCTAGGAATCCTAACCTTACTCCATGAGTAATTCTTGGATTCACACCAATAAAGGTATTTACGCCATATCTTATGGTATATTTTCCTGGTGACAGGCTTTTGTGCCTGTATTAGGGTATCAATGACTGACTCGGAGAAGCCACGCCTTGATAGAATCAAGCGTTCAATCTCCATGCAGTCAGTCTCAGAGAAATTAGATTTGGATGATTGAAGGGACCTTGTATTAGAAGGTCCTGCCTCAGAGGCAGAGTCCATGGTGGAAAGGATGACATATCCACTAGGTCTGCATACTAGGTCCTGCGTGGCCACGCAGGCGCTATCAGAATCACCGATGCTCTCTCCTGCTTGATTTTGGCAATCAGTCGAGGGAGCAGAGGAAACCGTGGAAACACATAACCCAGGTTGAAAAACCAAGGAGCTGCTAGAGCATCTATCAGCGTCGCTCCCGGGTCCCTGGACCTGGATCCGTAACAAGGAAGCTTGGTGTTCTGGCGAGACGCCATGAGATCCAGTTCTGGTTTGCCTCAACGATGGATAAGTTGAGCAAATACCTCCGGATGGAGTTCCCACTCCCCCGGATGAAAAGTCTGACGACTTAGAAAATCCGCCTCCCAGTTCTCTACGCCTGGGATGTGGATCGCTGACAGGTGGCAAGAGTGAGACTCTGCCCAGTGAATTATCTTTGAGACTTCTAACATCGCTAGGGAACTCCTGGTTCCCCCTTGATGGTTGATGTAAGCCACAGTCGTGATGTTGTCCGACTGAAATCTGATAAACCTCAGGGTTGCTAACTGAGGCCAAGCCAGAAGAGCATTGAATATTGCTCTTAACTCCAGAATATTGATTGGGAGGAGTCTCTCCTCCTGAGTCCACTTCAGGGAGTTCCAGACTGCGCCCCAACCTAGAAGGCTGGCATCTGTTGTTACAATTGTCCAATCTGGCCTGCGAAAGGTCATACCCTTGGACAGATGGACCCGAGATAACCACCAGAGAAGAGAATCTCTGGTCTCTTGATCCAGATTTAGTAGAGGGGACAAATCTGAGTAATCCCCATTCCACTGACTTAGCATGCATAATTGCAGCGGTCTGAGATGCAGGCGCGCAAATGGCACTATGTCCATTGCCGCTACCATTAAGCCGATTACTTCCATGCACTGAGCCACTGACGGACGTGGAATGGAATGAAGGACACGGCAAGCATTTAGAAGTTTTGATAACCTGGACTCCGTCAGGTAAATTTTCATCTCTACAGAATCTATAAGAGTCCCTAAGAATGAGACTCTTGTGAGTGGGGATAGAGAACTCTTTTCTACGTTCACTTTCCACCCGTGCAACCTCAGAAATGCCAGAACTATCTCTGTATGAGCCTTGGCAATTTGAAAGCTTGACGCCTGTATCAGGATGTCATCTAGATACGGAGCCACCGCTATGCCTCGCGGTCTTAGAACCGCCAGAAGTGAGCCCAGAACCTTTGTAAAAATTCTCGGGGCTGTGGCCAACCCAAAGGGAAGAGCTACAAATTGGTAATGCCTGTCTAGAAAGGCAAACCTTAGGAACCGATAATGATCTTTGTGAATCGGTATGTGAAGGTAGGCATCCTTTAAGTCCACTGTGGTCATGTACTGACCCTCTTGGATCATGGGTAGGATGGTCCGAATAGTTTCCATTTTGAATGATGGAACTCTGAGGAATTTGTTTAAGATCTTTAGATCCAAAATTGGTCTGAAGGTTCCCTCTTTCTTGGGAACCACAAACAGATTTGAATAAAACCCCTGTCCCTGTTCCGTCCGCGGAACTGGATGGATCACTCCCATTACTAGGAGGTCTTGCACACAGCTTAGCAATGCCTCTTTCTTTATCTGATTTGCTGATAACCTTGAAAGATGAAATCTCCCTTGTGGAGGAGAAGCTTTGAAGTCCAGAAGATATCCCTGAGATATGATCTCCAACGCCCAGGGATCCTGAACATCTCTTGCCCACGCCTGGGCGAAGAGAGAAAGTTTGCCCCCCACTAGATCCGTTTCCGGATAGGGGGCCGTCCCTTCATGCTGTCTTGGGGGCAGCAGCAGGCTTCCTGGCCTGCTTGCCCTTGTTCCAGGACTGGTTAGGTTTCCAGGCCTGTCTGGAATGAGCAACAGTTCCCTCTTGTTTTGAAGCGGAGGAAGTTGATGCTGCTCCTGCCTTGAAATTTCGAAAGGCACGAAAATTAGACTGTTTGGCCTTTGATTTGGCCCTGTCCTGAGGAAGGGTATGACCCTTGCCTCCAGTAATGTCAGCAATAATTTCCTTCAAGGCAGGCCCGAATAAGGTCTGCCCTTTGAAAGGAATGTTGAGTAACTTAGACTTTGAAGTCACGTCAGCTGACCAGGATTTAAGCCATAGCGCCCTGCGCGCCTGGATGGCGAATCCGGAATTCTTAGCCGTTAGTTTAGTCAAATGAACAATGGCATCAGAAACAAATGAGTTAGCTAGCTTAAGCGTTCTAAGCTTGTCCATAATTTCATCCAATGGAGCTGTACGGATGGCCTCTTCTAGGGCCTCAAACCAGAATGCCGCCGCAGCAGTGACAGGCGCAATGCATGCAAGGGGCTGTAGAATAAAACATTGTTGAATAAACATTTTCTTAAGGTAACCCTCTAATTTTTTATCCATTGGATCTGAAAAAGCACAACTGTCCTCAACTGGGATAGTGGTACGCTTTGCTAAAGTAGAAACTGCACCCTCCACCTTAGGGACCGTCTGCCATAAGTCCCGTGTAGTGGCGTCTATTGGAAACATTTTTCTAAATATAGGAGGTGGGGAAAAGGGCACACCGGGTCTATCCGACTCCTTGCTAATAATTTCTGTAAGCCTTTTAGGTATAGTAAAAACGTCAGTACACACCGGCACCGCATAGTATCTATCCAGCCTACACAATTTCTCTGGAATTGCAACTGTGTTACAGTCATTCAGAGCAGCTAATACCTCCCCAAGCAATACACGGAGGTTCTCAAGCTTAAATTTAAAATTAGAAATCTCTGAATCAGGTTTCCCCGCGTCAGAGATGTCACCCACAGACTGAAGCTCTCCGTCCTCATGTTCTGCATACTGTGACGCAGTATCAGACATGGCTCTTACAGCATTTGCGCGCTCTGTATCTCTCCTAACCCCAGAGCTATCGCGCTTGCCTCTTAATTCACGCAATCTAGATAATACCTCTGACACAGTATTATTCATGATTGCAGCCATGTCCTGCAAGGTAATCGCTATGGGCGTCCCTGATGTACTTGGCGCCATATTAGCGTGCGTCCCTTGAGCGGGAGGCGAAGGGTCTGACACGTGGGGAGAGTTAGTCGGCATAACTTCCCCCTCGACAGAACCCTCTGGTGATAATTCTTTTATAGATAAAGACTGATCTTTACTGTTTAAGGTGAAATCAATACATTTAGTACACATTCTCCTATGGGGCTCCACCATGGCTTTCAAACATAATGAACAAGTAGGTTCCTCTGTATCAGACATGTTTAAACAGACTAGCAATGAAACTAGCAAGCTTGGAAAACACTTAAAACAAGTTTACAAGCAATATAAAAAACGTTACTGTGCCTTTAAGAAACACAAATTTTGTCAAAATTTGAAATAACAGTGAAAAAAGGCAGTTACACTAACAAAATTTTTACAGTGTATGTAACACGTTAGCAGAGCATCGCACCCACTTGCAAATGGATGATTAACCCCTTAATACCAAAAACGGAATAACAAAAATGACAAAAAACGTTTTTTAAACAGTCACAACTGCCACAGCTCTACTGTGGCTTTTTACCTCCCTCAATACGACTTTTGAAGCCTTTTGAGCCCTTCAGAGAAGTCCTGGATCATGCAGGAAGAAGCTGGATGTCTGTGTCTGTAATTTTTTCTGCGCAAAAAAGCGCTAAAATAGGCCCCTCCCACTCATATTACAACAGTGGAAAGCCTCCAGGAACTGTTTCTAGGCAAAATTCAAGCCAGCCATGTGGAAAAAACTAGGCCCCAAGAAGTTTTATCACCAAACATATATAAAAAACGATTAAACATGCCAGCAAACATTTTATATTACACTTTTATAAGAGTATGTCTCTCTATTAATAAGCCTGATACCAGTCGCTATCACTGCATTTAAGGCTTTACTTACATTACTTCGGTATCAGCAGCATTTTCTAGCAAATTCCATCCCTAGAAAAATACTTTAACTGCACATACCTTATTGCAGGAAAACCTGCATGCTATTCCCCCTCTGAAGTTACCTCACTCCTCAGAATATGTGAGAACAGCAAAGGATCTTAGTAAGATCATAGAAAACGCAGGCAGATTCTTCTTCTAAATACTGCCTGAGATAAACAGTACACTCCGGTACCATTTAAAAATAACAAACTTTTGATTGAAGAAATAAACTAAGTATAAAACACCACAGTCCTCTTACGACCTCCCTCTTTGTTGAGAGTTGCAAGAGAATGACTGGATATGACAGTGAGGGGAGGAGCTATATAGCAGCTCTGCTGTGGGTGATCCTCTTGCAACTTCCTGTTGGGAAGGAGAATATCCCATAAGTAATGGATGATCCGTGGACTGGATACACTTAACAAGAGAAAAGGATATGTTTCAGACAAAAATAAACCCCCAAATGGGTGGGGCCTCGTGGACTCTCGCCACCATGAAAGAAATTAAATTATCAGGTAAGTTCTTACATAAATTATCTTTTATTTCATATAGGTGGCAAAAGTCCACGAGCTGTTACATATATGATATAATACCCAAGACGTGAAAATCCATGAGTAACAAGAAAGGGAGGAATAAATTAAAAACAGCTGTTTTCCTGGATTTTTTTCTCTCCAAAATAATGTATTTTATGGCAAAAACTAAAATTATAGGTACAATTATTAAACTGAAACCACTGCCTAAAGGACCATTCTACCAAAAGCTGCTTCTGACGAGGCAAAAACATCAAAATGGTACAATTTAGTAAAAGGTATGCAGAGAAGACCAAGTTGACGCTTTGCAAATTTGATCAACTGAAGCCTCATTTTTGAAAGCCCAAGATGTGGCAACCGATCTTGAAGAATGAGCTGTAATTCTCTGAGGTAGATACTGACCCGCCTCCAAATAAGCATTAAGAATCAAAAGTATCAACCAAAAGGCTAAAGAAATAGCTGAAGCCTTCTGGCCTTTCTTAGAACCAGAAAACAGAACAAACGAACTAGAAGTCTGTCTGAATTCCTTAGTAGAATTAACATAATATTACAATGCCTAACAACACCCAAAGAATGCAAAGCTTTCTCTGTAGCATTTTGTAGAATTAGGATATAAGGAGGGAACAATAATTTTCCTATTAAAGTTGTGAGAGTTAACAACCTTATGTAAAAATTGAAAAGAAGTCTGCAAAACAGCTTTATCTAGATGGAAAATCAGATAAGGAGACTTACAAGAGAGAGCAGACAAATCAGAAACTCTTCTAGCATAGGAGATAGCTAAAAGAAACCATACTTTTCAAGAAAGCAGTTTAATGTCCAAAGTATGCATAGGCTCAAAGGGAGGAGCATGAGATACTTTTAATATAAGGATAAGACTCCAAGGAAGAGAAATAGGCTTAAAGGGACACTGAACCCAAATTTTTTCTTTCATGATTCAGATAGAGCATGACATTTTTAAAAAACTTTCTAATTTACTCCTATTATCAATTTTTCTTCGTTCTCTTGCTATCTTTATTTTGAAAGCAGGAATGTAAATCTTAGCAGCCAGCCCATTTTAGGTTCAGCACCATGGATAGCGCTTGCTTATTGGAGGCTTACATTTACCCACCAATAAGCAAGCCAGGTTCTCAACCAAAAATGGGCTGACTCCTATGCATTACATTCCTGCTTTTTAAATAAAGATAGCAAGAGAACAAAGAAAAATTGATAATAGGAGTAGATTAGAAAGTTGCTTAAAATTTCATTCTCTATCTGAATCATGAAAGAAAAAAAATTAGGTTTAGCGTCCCTTTAATAACGGGTTAAATTCGAATAAGAGCCTGAACAAAACAATGAATATCAGGAAGATGAGCAATTTTCCTTTGAAACATTACAGAAAATGCAGAGACGAAAGGAACAAAAACGGCTGGGAGCCATAAATTTCCCTTTAAGACTTTTTGTCCTGAGGAAAACTCCCTTACCTTTAGTAATAGAGGAAATAATATAATCCAGTTGAGATCCAAAAATATTCTTTCCTTGAAAAGAAAGAGAAAGTAAGCTTGTTTTAGATACCATATTAGCATTCCATGATCTAAGCCATAAAGCTCTTCTGGTAAGAATAGTTAAGGAGATTAAATGTTGATTTTCATAATATCAAATACTGCATTGCAAATAAAATTATTTACATTTTGAAGTAAATACAGAATATTGGAACATTCAGAGACAGAAGATAACTGCAGAGCAAGACTAGAAAACCAGAAAGTAGAGGCAGCAGCTATGTCAGCAATAGATATGGCTGGTCTAAGAATATAGCCTGTATGGAAATATGCCCTTCTTAGATAGATTCAAGTTTTCTATCTAAAGGGTCTTTAAAAGAAGTACTGTCTTCCAAAGGAATAGTAATATGTTTAGCTAAAGTGGAATTGGCCCCATCAACCTTGGGGACCGTTTCCCACAACTCTAAATTAGCAATAGGTAAAGGATATAATTTTTAAACGTTGAAGAAGGGTTAAAAGAGGTACCTGGTTTAGACCATTCAGGGAGATTGACAACAGTATACACTGAATTTAAACGATTACAGGGTTTATCATCAGAAGGTTTTAGCTTCTTCAAACCTAAAGTGACTAAAAACTTTCTATAAAAGAGAACGAATATGCTCAATTCTAAATAAAAAAGAATGATCGGGTTTTGTGTGGATGAGGGAGCCTCAGAGTCGGAGGAATCCTCATCATTAAAAGATACTTCAGTATTTTGTTGGTCAGTACATAAAATACAATTAGAAGGTAAAATATGAGCTGACCTTTTCCAGTTTATTTGAAGGCAGTAATGCAGTCAGAGCCTTCTCAATGGCGGTAGCAATAAACTTCTTCATTGCTGGGGGTACGCCATCTGCATCCATCTGTGAGAGAGAAACAGTAGGTGCATTTGTAAACATAGAAACATAAGTATGTGATAAAAAAAAATCTAAACATGAGCCACATAAATAAGCTGAAGAGGCTACTGCAGTTGTTTTACAATAAGCACACTTAGCTTTGGTTCAGGCTGCTCCATTATGGTAAACAAAAATTAAAAATTGAAAGTTGCAATAATACACTATTATGACCTACTTTTTATCAAGATTTAGAGGAATGAAAAACTTATTCCTTTAACAAAGATAGCAAATAAAAATTGCTAAGCCTAGAATTTATAAAAAGTCTTTTAACATAAGAGCAAACCAAATTCAAATGAAGTAGTTTAAAACGATTTAGTAAATAAAATTTTAGCTAAAAAACACAAACGATGCAAACATAGCCCTTATTAGTGGGGAAAAAAGGATAAGCGATGTAAGGGGCCGGGACTTATAAGCGAAAAAGAAAAGGCGCAAAAAAATATTTTACAACTATGCTCCCCTACTCTTAAAGGGACACTGAAAAAAATGATTTTGTGATTCAGATAGAGCATGCATTTTTAAGCAATTTCTAATTTACTCCTATTATCAAATTTTCTTCATTCACTTGGTATCTTTGTTTGAAAAGCAAGAATGTAAGTTTAGATGACGGCCCATTTTTGGTGAACAACCTGGGTTGTTCTTGCCGATTGGTGGATAAATTCACCCACCAATAAACAAGTCCTATCCAGGGTCCTGAACCAAAAATTGGCTGGCTCCTTAGCTTAGATGACTTATTTTTCAAATAAAGATAGCAAGAGAACAAAGAAAAATTGATAATAGGAGTAAATTAGAAAGTTGCTTAAAATTGCATGCTCTATCTGAATCTCGAAAGAAAAAAATTGGGTTCAGTGTCCCTTTAAGAAAATGAGTGTTTAACAGCGCAAAAATGAGGACGTGTTATCCTCTGACCTACAGTTGATGCGTCACGGGAAAAAAATACTGCAACGCTAAGGTAGGGTGGAGGCAGTAGTTTGAAAGCCCTCTTCACGGTTTATAAAGAGCATCCTCTAAGTGATTATGACCCCCTTCATTAAAAAAACAGCCCTCACTTAAAACCCATCCCCCCTCCCTTAGACTTTTTGATGTCTGATATTATGACCCCATCTAATAAATGTTTAAGCATGATTGTTACATGTTAACGCTCTTATGATATACTGTATAGGTACACTGTCTATTTTATAAAAAATGCACAATATCTTAATATCCCTTTTTGCCACCTTTTGTCTGTTCAACAAACTACTTTACTCAATTACTCCTTACCCCTCACCACCTGCAATGCTCATTTGCCCATCTCTCTTAACCTCACCTTACTTTTGTATTCATGAACTTCACACATTCCTAAAGATTCTCTCTCTACCTTGCAACTCACCACAAAAACAGTCTCACTACTGCAAATCCGCATCTCATCTCATGTCACTCTCCCTCTTGCTCATACTAGCTGCTGGCGACATCTCCCATAATCCTGGTCCCCCACAAGTTCCCTACACACCCATCTGTGCCCTTCAATAGACTTTAAAAACAAAACTCTGGTAACCTTAATCTTATTCCTCTTGCATCTAAAGCCACCACCCCCTTTACTTGTGCACTATGGAACGCTCGCTCTGACATGACCTCTTTATCTCCCACTTTCTCAATCTTCTGGCTCTCACAGAAACCTGTCTCTCTCCTTCAGACACTGCCTCCTCTGCTGCACTGTCACATGGGGGTCTCCACTTCAGTCACACTCCTAGGTCTGAAAATAGACAAGGAGGTGGTGTTTTAATTTCTTCTCGTTGCACCTTTCAACAAATACAGCCCTTCTCTTCCCTCACATTTTCTTCATTCGAAACACACATGGTTTGCTTATTCTCTCCCCTCTCTATACGCGTTGCAGTCATATACCGTCCCCCTGGTTCCGCAACTCTATTTCTAGATCACTTTGCGGCCTGGCTACCTTACTTCCTTTCCTCAGATATCCCTGCCCTCATTCTCGGTGACTTCAACCTCCCTGTTGATAATCCCTCTGCAAAACAACTTCTGCAACTCAATTCCTCTTTCGACATGTCACAATGGACTGACTCTCCCACTCACAAAGATGGTCACTCCCTTGATCTGATTTTCAGTTATCAATGTTCTATCTCAAACTTCACAAACTCACCTTTTCCTCTTTCTGACCACCACTCCTCACTTGTACCATCACCTCCCTCCCTACAACTCTCCCTCCTTCTACCCTTCACACTAAACTTCAAAGAATCAAGTCATTAGATCAGCAACAGCTCGCTAGCTCTCTCAAACCTCTTCTCTCTTCCATCCCCTTCTTTTCCTGTCCTGATGAATCCATCTGCTATTATAACTCCACCCTTACATCGGTCCTTGATAACCTGGCACCACCTACTATAGCTCGGAAAACATACACTCATCCTCAGCCCTGGCATACTCCTCTGACACGGTACCTACGCAGATGTTCCCGTACTGCTGAGCGACACTAGAGGAAATCTCGGCGTTCTGCTGACTTTCTTCACTATAAGTTCATCTTGAACTCTTACTACTCTGCCCTTAATCTATATAAGCAACATTACTTCTCTACCACCCCCACCTCCCACCACAATTTTTCTCTCAGCCCAAGATTTTGCCAGCTACTTCAACAACAAAATCGACTCCATCAGAAATGAAATCAGCTCTCAACATACTACCGATCTCCCACCCCCTTAAAAAGCTCACAATCATCCAAAACCCACATAGCCATAAATGTAGCTCTTTTGCCCGTTACAAAGGATGAAGTTTCTGCCCTTATTCTATCCTCTCACATCACTACCTGTCCCCTCGACCCCATCCCCTCACAACTACTCCCCTCCCTCTCTTCTACCCTTACCCCTATATTCACACACATCTTTAACCTCTTCCTCAGCACTGGTATTGTTCCCACATCTATTAAATATACATTAGTCACACCTATCCTCAAAAAACTTCTCTCTATCCAACCTCCCCATCCAACTACCGCCCTATTTCCCTACTACCTCTTGCCTCAAAGCTTCTTGAAAAGCTAGTATATGCACGTCTATCCTATTTCCTTACATTAAACTCCATCCTTGACCCACTGCAATCTGGATTTCGCCCCCTTCACTCAACAGACAGCAATTGTTAAGGTTACCAACTACCTACTTACAGCAAAATCAAAAGGCCACTTCTCTCTATTTATCCTCCTTGATCTGTCTGCAGCCTTTGACACTGTCGACCACCCTCTTTTGCTCCATACCCTCCAATCCTTCGGCATCTGTGACACAGCTCTCTCTTGGTTCTCGTCCTATATGTCTAACCGTACCTTTAGTGTAGCCTTCTCTGGGGTTTCCTCTGCCCCGTTACCTCTTTCTGTTGGGATACTGCAAGGCTCTGTCCTCGGTCCCCTTCTCTTCTCAATCTACACGTCCTCACTATATTCCTAAATAAATTCCCACAGGTTTCATTATCATTTGTATGCCGAAGATACCCAAATCTACCTCTCTGCAACAGAACTATCTCCTTCCTTGCTAACCCGTGTCACTAACTGTCTCTCCCATATCTCATCTTGGATGTCCTCTCACTACCTCAAGCTAAATCTCTCCAAAACTGGAGCTCCTTATTTCCCCCCCTTCTTCCAAAATCTCCACACCCCATGTCTTTATAACTGTTGACAACTCCATCATTACACCAACCTCATATGCCCGATGTCTTGGGATCACACTTGACTCAGATCTTTCTTTCACTCCTCACATTCAGTCCTTGGCTAAAGCCTGCCGCTTCCACCTTAAAAACATCGCTAAAATTAGACATTTCCTTATACAAGACACAACAATGATTTTAATTCACTCTCTCATCCTTTCCCGCCTCGACTACTGCAACTCTATCCTCTCTGGTCTCCCTCGCTGCCCCCTAGCTCCTTTACAATCCATAATGAATGCCTCTGCCAGGCTCATCTTCCTTGCACGTCGCTCTTCATCTGCCGCTCCTCTCTGCCAATCCCTTTACTGGCTTCCTCTTGCCTACAGGATTAAACACAAAATTCTCACTCTGACACACAAAGCTTACAATTGCACTGCTCCCCACTACATCTCAGACCTTGTCTCCAGATACTCTCCCTGCCGTCCCCTTCACTCCGCTCATGATCTCCTACTCTCCTCCTCTCTTGTTACCTCCTCACATTTCCGTCTACAAGATTTCTCAAGACTGGCTCCCATCTTATGGATCTCTCTGCCTCGCTCCACAAGAATTTCCCCTAGTTTTAAAACTTCAAGTGCTCCCTGAAGACTCTACTATTCAGGGACACTTACATCCTACACTAACCTTCCTATCTCCACTGCTATCCCCTAAAACCGCATAGAATGTAGGCCTATGAGCCCATCTGTTTGTAGTTCACCTTCATAAGAGTCGACTACAACAGTGCAACTCTCGGCAGGACCCTCTATCCCCATTTGATCCATGTAATAGTTTTTTTTTTATATATACCACCCATGTTCATAGCGCTACGGAACCTGTTGGCGCTCTACAAATACCTGATAATAATAATAATATGTGCATATAGGGGAATAGTGCCTGTATATATACAATAATTAATTTAAATATACTTAGCTTTAGACACTCATCCACTGATAGCAGACAGTCAAACCATTACTGAAACATATCAGCAGAGGTAATGGAATAGAATAGGAGTAGAACGTCGATCTGTAAAGGGAGGAAGAAGATGAGTCCCTGTGACGGAATTTACAGATAGCCCATTAAAAGATTTCCCGTGAGGCGAAAACATGGTGACCTAAGCCAGTACTCCACTTCCTTCTGACAAGAACTGTACTCTGAGGGGAACCAGGCTCCAATATGCTTTGAAGCACCTTTCACTAAAGAAATCAAGCACATCTTAATGCTTCAACCATCTCCTAAGGAGGCAAAGTTTTAAAACTGAGGTATGTGTGAGGTGGGAGGGGTATTTATAGACTTTTGTGGTTTGGGAAACCTTGCCTCCTCCCTGTAGAAATGTATATCACATACGTAACAGCTTGAAGACTCTCGCGACCTATATGAAAGAAACGAAATATAATTTAGAATTTTTTAGTTAAATAAAGCTATTTAAATTGTTATTATTAAGGTAATCATTATTTTTCTCCTTCCAATAAAGTACAGCTGAAAAGTTGATCAAATATGAACCTATTAAACTAGAGATATTTCACCTCCCGATAATGTAATTCATTTAAATGATTTATGTATTTCTAATAGTTTATAACTAAATCAGTATTTTCTGATATAACTGGAAAAATAATCTGAATTATTATTCTAAAAATTAAACCTTCATGTAGATAACCATGATTTAAAGGGAGAAAGAAAGTTCCAGTTGAGCTTAAATTAATCTTATTAAAAAAGGTGACAAATTTAACACCAGCAATCATATCCCTGAATTCTGTTTATAGCCAGTATCTAAACTATTTTTAAATGTATGTAAGGTAGTGGCATTTACTACCTGCTCAGGTAATGAGTTTCTCAATTTGATGTCTAGGTTTAAACAAAGAATACCAAGAGAACAAAACAAATTTGATGATAAAAGTAAATTGAAAAGTTGTTTAAAATTGCATGCCCTATCTAAATTATGCAATTTTTATTTTTACTTGACTGTCCCTTTAAGGCTGGAGGAAAGGAGATTAAGAAATGTAAAATGTTTTTTCACTGTAAGAGCAATCAAATTGTGGAACTCATTTCCTAATGTGAAAGTGAATGCCAATACCTTAGATACATTTAAAAATGGCTTAGATACATTTCTGGCTAGAAAGACAATAAAAGGATATGATTGCTTGTGTAAAATGGGTCACCTTTTTAATGGAAATAATTGAAAAGGGATATAAAACCCAATTATATATTTTAAACCAATTTCTAATTTACTATTATCAATTTTTCTTCATTCTCTTTGTATTTTTTGTTGAAAAGCATGGGTGTATGCTGCAGTTTTGCAAGAATTGTATCCATTTGCAAGAGCTCTAGATGGAAGCAATATTTTTTGCCATGTAGTACTCACGATACCTATCAAGGTATCTCTTCAGCACTGAATGCAGTAAGAACTAGATTTCATCATGGCAGCACTCATGACTACAGGGGGTGGTGATAACCTAAATACTATGCATAGTATGTGTTAAAGGGACAGTCTACACCAGAATTTTTATTGTTTTAAAAGATAGATAATCCCTTTATTACCCATTCCTGAGTTTTGCATAACCAACACAGTTATAATAATATACTTTTAACCTCTGTGATTATCTTGTATCTAAGCCTCTGCAAACTGCCCCTTTATTTCAGTTCTTTTGACAGACTTACAGTTTAGTCAATCACTGCCTGCTCCCAGATAACTTCACGTGCATGAGCACAGTGTTATCTATATGAAATACGTGAACTAACACCCTCTAGTGGTGAAAAACTGTTCAAATGCATTCTGAAAAGAGGCGGCCTTCAAGGTCTAAGAAATTAGCATACGAACCTCCTAGATTAAGCTTTCAATTAAGAATACCAAGAGAACAAAGCAAAATTGCTGATAAAAGTAAATTGGAAAATTGTTTAAAATTACATGCTCTATCTCAATCATGAAAGTTTATTTTGGCCTAGACTGTCCCTTTAAGTGTTTAATGTCCCTTTAAAGGGACATTATACACTCATTTTTTCTTTGCATAAATGTTTTGTAGATGATCTATTTATATAGCCCATAAAGTTTTTAAAAAAAATAAAAGTATAGTTTTGCTTATTTTTAAATAACATTGCTCTGATTTTCAGACTCCTAACCAAGCCCCAAAGCTTTATGTGAATACCGTCAGCTACCTTCTCCAGCTTGCTCCTGTTTGTGTAAAGGGTCTTTTCATATGCAAAAGAAGGGGGAGGGGGGAGTGTCTTATTTCCCACTTGCAGTGGGCTTTCCAGCTACCTTTTCAACTGAGCCAAACTGACAGCTTCTAAGTAAGTTTTTAAACAGTTTTATACTGGATTTTTATATCAGTATCTGTGCATCTTATTCTTTATAGTAGTGTCTATTACATGCAGTTATATGAAAATGAGTGTATACTGTCGCTTTAACACATTTCTGCAGTCAAGGATCTAGACACTCCAAATCAGGCAAATACTGCAATATTTTACTTCCCAAAGAAGGCATATTCCAATTCATTAGAAACTTATTGTGAATGGCCTTGTATTTTTTTTTTTTTTAAATTTTAAAAGAACTTTATTTTGATTAGACATACATACAAAGTGTAGATAAAATGTGAACCGCATACATCAAGGTTGATACAATACAATGCTATATCACATATATCCATTAATAAAAAATACTGTAAAAAAGGCGTAAGGCTAGTTCTGTACATTCACTTAGAAGCTTGAAAACACCTTTTCAATGTGCCATATGTCTTAATTGATCCCCATTTTCAAACTATGTGGACCACTCTTGGGACCATGACGGATAAACATAAACATTAATGGGTATGTATAAAATGGTGGTGGGGGGGGGGGAAACTGGGAGCTGTGAACCTCATACATCAAGGTTGATACAATACAATGCTATATTCCATATATCCATAAATAAAAAATACTGTAAGAAAGGCGTGAGGCTAGTTCTATACATTCACTTAGAAGCTTGAAGACACCTTTTCAATGTGCCATATGTCTTAAATGATCCCCATTTTCAAACTATGTGGACCACTCTTGGGTCCATAACAGATAAACATAAACATTAGTGGGAAGGTATAGAATGGTGGTGGGGGGGGGGGAACTGGGAGTAGGGAGGCAGGCCGTTAATACACTACTTTTGCAATGTAGTGAGATATATAGGGCAAATATGTTATTACTCAAAATTGGGCTTATAATTGCTAGGACTGAATCATATATATGTGGGACCTGAAATTTGTTGTAGGGGAGGTGTAAATTATGGGAAGTGTATGATTTAAGCTTGTGCGGTTATATATAAATGCCTTCCTAAGTGTTTATACCATATCTTTACCTAAGATACACAACTCAATTCTTATTACACAGAGAAGAGAGCACTGTTAGTACATGGAAAGAGGTATGATGTGCTCATTAGCCTATTACTGCTCCTTTGGGGGAAAGACAGATACATCTACATGAACATTAACTTCCACTATATACTCAGCCCTGAGCTGATATGGCCTGTCCGCTTATAATGTGTTTCAGCAATCAGATGTCCTCAAATAGCCGGTCTAGGCGTCCTGTTTGTATTTTTAAGTTCTTTCTGCAGTTATTATGGACTCCCAGGCCCGTGGAGGGAATACAAACAATTAGGCAGTTCCTGTCTCTATTAAATTATGAAATAGTCCCCAAGTAATCACTAACATACAGTCTCTGCCAGCGGACGCCAACTGCTATATAGTGTCTGAAAAGGGGCCTCCGCATACTACCCCTTACCTGATCTCGGCAGCCGACTTACACTATGCAGGCAACGTGTGAGTCCACCTGGGTCAAAAACTGTCTCCGTTCTTCGCTCTCACCCAGTGTGGTCAAGGTGTGATCAGCATTCCGTCCGGTTATGCTCTCCGGCATCTCTAGTATTTTCCTAGGAGATGATTTTCCAGGAGACTTCCATAAGGCTAATGCTGCAGTGTTCCCCAGGGATAAAGTTGCTAGGCCTTGTCGGGTCTTATCACCTTCCCTGAAAGTTGCTATGCGCTCCTCCTGTAGCTGATATCTTAATGCTTGTAGTTGTAGAGGCCACTCGGGCTGAGTCTCAAAGCTCCCACATAGATCTGCTCCTTTTGCGGGTTGGGATAAAAGTGGTTCAGGGTAGTAGGTCTTATAGTCATATTCCTCTCTGCTGTCCGAGAAGATTCTTTGTGCTATCGGCGGAACATCTTGAGGCTGTTTGGCGCCCTGCAAATTATGTTGCGCCATGACAGCGGTGTTCTGTGTAATGGAAGTGTCGGTTGAACTTGCCGGAACATGCTGAATCAGAAAGTCATATGGAGCTTTTTCAATTAGCCTCTGTATGAGCTGTTCCAATTTTATAAAATGTTCGTCATATTGCAGTGAGCAGTTTTCTCTCGCCATGATCAAATGGCCAAGTATCCCCAAGATGCTTCTATATTAGGCAGATTTTTGTAGTTTCGTGGCCTGCTCTCCGATTACTAGGGTGGGTGAAGAAATTGCAGTAAGCCAGTTCAGACCGGCAGCACTGTAACCCCGATTCTTCTCGGGGGGGGGGAGGTGTATGCCTAGGAGTGAGCCGCCGCTCTAGGCCTCAATTTTCCGATCTGAGTCCCCAGATTCAAATTCACAGGCAAGAATTGAAATGTAGGTCCACGACTCATTCAGTCATGGAATCTTAGTATAATAAAATGTGTGATCTTGCTGTAAAGATGTAGTAATCGGCGGATTATCATACAATCAGCCAGAGCCTACAGAAAATGCGTCCTGTCTCAGACGCTGCACGGACACGCCCCCTGGCCTTGTATTTTTTATAGGCAATTCTAATCCATTAGAAAGTCCAGTAATCATGTAGTTCACCAGAGGATGCACTGTCATGTCATTCAACAACAGTATTCCAAATCTATCAAAAATATTTATTTGCATGATATTTGACCTCTTGAACATCATATTAGCTATTTTTAAAGGGACATTAAACAATAAATATATTTTTTAAGCATAGTATTGTGGTTATTTGCCAAGTCCTCTAGCCATAGATGTTGTGATGTTTAAATCTAACTTTTACTGCATTCTAGTATTGATATAACCACTTAAAAATGTGGGTGTATGGGCTAATACTGGTTTAATGTGGGTGCATGGGTTAATACTGGCATACAGTTTGTAGACTTGCAATTATTGGGAAATAAATAATAATAATAAAAAAATAACAGACACACACTGCATCTGTACACATACACAGCTACCACTCAAAACGATAATTATTATTCTGAGGGTGCACAATGTTTCCAGGTAGGGAACGAGTCTGAAAATGAGGCAGCAACTGCAGGCAGAATTTTAAAATTTCACAAGCAATCACTTGTGCAGCCTCACTCCCAATCAACTATGCTACAGCTGGGCTTGTCAATCATACTGGACAAATTATAAAAAGGTCAAAATTGAAATGTGCATGGGGGCATAATTCGCAAAATACTTCTAGTATAAGTTATTACTGTTTTTAATTTAAGTAATTTTTATTGAATTTTTGGCAACCTTACAAATCATACAAAAAGAATGAGATATAGATAGGATAAACAGACACGTCGACAAGACAGATAATAACAATCACTTGTACCCCTGTCAGGCTCCAACAATGCAAAGGCACAAACCCAGTTCAGGCCAACATGCCCATCATCCTGATTGAACCAGTATTAAATAAAACATACATAACTAAGAACTATACCCTCCTCCCCCCACCAGGTATTTCCAAGAACTCCCAGGTGTACTAAATGGCCCTGTGTCAAAAAGTTGCTAAAGAGAATGTCTTTGCCCAGGTAAATAGATATTGAGTGTTTGAGGGCTACCACTGTACCCACCCTACCTTCCCTCTTCTCATGCCCCCCTCGTGGAAGTCATATTCAGCCATCCTCTCTCATGATCCAGTGAAACCACACTTTTTGGAACTGATCAATAGACCCCTGTGTCCATGCAGCCAACTCTGACATTGTATAGGTGACTTAAATTTTATCTATGACTTCTGATCAAACCAGTGCACCCACCTTCCAATGTATAGCTATGCAGATTTGTAAGCATGTACAGAGGGTTTTAATGTATGTGTTGACTGCAGAGTTAAATGGTTTTACCCTATCGTTCAGGAGCGCCTTGGCTATCGTTAGTGTAACATGTTCATTTAATGTGTTGCCTAGCAGCACCGAAAGCTTCACCCATAATGGTTGCACTTTTGGACAGTCCCACCACATGTGCCTGTACGTTCCCCTCTCCTTACATCCCCTATAGCAGGTCCCTGGGCTTAGTGACGTGAAGTGCGCTGTCCGCTCAGGCGTAAGATACCACCTGAAGGACACCTTAATGCAATTTTACTTCATGTCTACGCTCAACAATCCTTTACTGGATTCTAGCAGAATTTTGTCCCATTTTTCTTTCTCATAGACCTCCCCAATGTCTTTCTACCATCTCTCGATCAGGGAGGATTTGGAAGCATATTTCACTTCTTGGAGCAGTAGGTATATTTGAGAAATCACGTTTCCCTCTAGAGGGTGTACTGCAGATCCTTTCCAGGGTGGAAAGGGGTTGTCCCGGTCTATTAGATATATATTTAGTAATAGCTGACGATATCTGCAGGTAAAGGAACCAGTGTAATTTATATGGCTGAATTTTATCCTGAATCTGATTAAAAGTAAATAATTTGGTTTTATCCAAGAAGTCAGCCACCCTATATAGGCCTTTGTTTTCCCATTTCCCCAGTTATTACTGTTTTTAAAGGGACATAAAACCCCATATGTTACATTCATGATTCAGATTGAGCATACATTATTAAGCAACTTTCCAATTTACTTTTATGATCAATTTGGCTTGTTAAAGGAGCAGCAATGAACTACTGGGAGCTAGCTGAAAACGTTGGTAAGACAATTACATGGCAAATATGTGAAGTCACCAATCTGTAGCTAGCTTCCAGCTAATAATAAAATAAGTAAAATGTAAAGTCGTTTAAAATTGTATGCCCTATCTGAATCATGATACAAAAAAAAAATTGGGTTTTATGTCCCTTTAAGAAGCAGCTGCTTTTAGACCATTGCTTCATAGCCTTTTCAGCACCTTAAAGATGGACTTAAGGATTAGAAAGGTCTAAATTAAAATGCTCAAGCATACTTGCATTATCAAACTGCTTCTAGTAAAAATGAATACCGTTTCAGCAGCATATGCTAAAAGGATTCAAACACCATGCCGGCTTAGAGAGCTGGGGGTGATGTGCCTTGTGTCAGTGAAGACATAATTTGTGCCATACAAATGCCACTGCTGACTCTCTGAGAAGGTTGGGTGTTTGAATGGTGGTGCTCAGGACACTCACAGCATATGATTCAGATAGAGCATGCAATTTTAAACAACTTTACAGTTCACTTCCAATAGCTAAACATAAAAATATTGTGTATTTGCACACTTTCTGAGGCACCAGCACCTCAGCATGTGCAAGAATTCACAGAATATACGTATAGGCATTTTGTAATTGGCTGATGGCTATCACATGATGCAGGGGTAAGAAAAATAGAACTAACTACTACTACTTATTCAAAATTCAGTCTAAGTAATTTCACATTGCCTTTGTATTATGCATTTGCTGGTTATGCAGTTCTACTGTGGTCCTTTAAGCCACTGCTGCATATCACAGCAATTAATACAAACCGTTGGTTACTTTTTGTTAAGAAGTTTAATCACTGTTTTCGTATACTCTATATTTGCTGATTTATTTTTTTTAGTTACTACAAACTTGTTGGAAGAGTTCAACTAGGTTAGAGTGTCTTGAGCACTAAATGGCAGCAGTGTATATACATTGTTGCAAATTGATGAAAATTGTACTACTGCCATATAATACACACGTGCATGCTCCTGTCTACTTCTTTAAAAAGCTAGATAATCCCTTTAGTACCCATTTCCGAGTTTTGCATAACAAACACAGTTATATTAACCCCTTAACGACCGACGACGTATGCCATACGTCCTCAAAAAAAAAGCACTTAACGACCGAGGACGTATGGCATACGTCGTCGGTTTAACAGAGCACTGGAAGCGATCGAAATCGCTTCCAGCTGCTCTAACAGTATTGCAGGCTTGCCTTGATGTCTAGGCATCCTGCAATACTGTTCCCGAGTGCCGGGACCGGATTGATCACTCCCCCACGAGTGATCACTTCCGGTTTCGCTCCACATGGAGCCCGGCAGTGTTTCAGAGCATCGGAAGCGATCGGACACGCTTCTGATGCTCTGCTTGTGTGCTAAGTGCCTTGGTGGGTCGAGGCACTTAGTTAGTTATAAAATAAAAGTATTAAAGAAAAAAAAAAAACGTATAAAATAAAAAAAAGCCCTAAATTGCCCCCCCCTCCCCCTTCACTAGGCATCTAAGATGGCGATGCCCAGTGCATCATGGGGCCTCTGGAGGTGTCCCTAGCCTGCATCATCATAGGGGCAAGCTAGGGTCACCCAATCTGAGCCTCCCACCCTAAAAAAAATAATAATAATAAAATACCCCATTTGTCTGATCATGTCAATATTTGTAAATATTGACTATGATCAGTGTGGATCTCCCTCCCTCTCCTCACTTGCCATTTTGTTGGAGAGAGAGACCTGTATTTAGCAGAGAGAGAGATTTATTTCTTTTATTTGTTAAAAAATATAGAACCAAAGGCTCTTTTCAGAGCCATTAACCCCTAGCTTGCCAGTGATCACTATATATCACTGGCAGTAGCATAGGTGCACTTTTTTTTTGCTGCATTTTGCTGTCTGTGCATTTTTTAAGGGGTTAATTTTGTTGTTATAATTTTTTAAAAACCCAAAGGCTCTTTTCAGAAACATTTAGTTAATTTAATTTAATTTTCAGAGCCATTAACCCCTAGCTTGCCAGTGATCACTATATATCACTGGCAGTAGCATAGGTGCACTTTTTTTTTTTGCTGCATTTTGCTGTCTGTGCATTTTTTTAGGGGTTAATTTTGTTGTTGTAATTTTTTAAAAACCCAAAGGCTCTTTTCAGAAACATTTAGTTAATTTAATTTAATTTTCAGAGCCATTAACCCCTAGCTTGCCAGTGATCGCTATAAATCACTGGCAGTTGCATAGCTGTACTTTTTTGCTGTCTGTGCATTTTTTAGGGGTTAATTTTGTTGTATTTTTTTAAAAACCCAAAGGCTCTTTTCAGAAACATTTAGTTAATTTAATTTAATTTTCAGAGCCATTAACCCCTAGCTTGCCAGTGATCGCTATAAATCACTGGCAGTTGCATAGCTGTACTTTTTTGCTGTCTGTGCATTTTTTTAGGGGTTAATTTTGTTGTTGTAATTTTTTAAAAACCCAAAGGCTCTTTTCAGAAACATTTAGTTAATTTAATTTAATTTTCAGAGCCATTAACCCCTAGCTTGCCAGTGATCGCTATAAATCACTGGCAGTAGCATAGCTGTACTTTTTTGCTAGTTAATTTAGTTAATTAATTTAGTTAATTTAATTTTCAGAGCCATTAACCCCTAGCTTGCCAGTGATCGCTATAAATCACTGGCAGTTGCATAGCTGTACTTTTTTGCTGTCTGTGCATTTTTTTAGGGGTTAATTTTGTTGTTGTAATTCTTTAAAAACCCAAAGGCTCTTTTCAGAAACATTTAGTTAATTTAATTTAATTTTCAGAGCCATTAACCCCTAGCTTGCCAGTGATCGCTATAAATCACTGGCAGTAGCATAGCTGCACTTTTTTTGCTAGTTAATTTAGTTAATTAATTTAGTTAATTTAATTTTTTTTAGTAATTGTTTTCTGTGACAGATACAAAAATGCCATCCTTGCGTCAGAGTCAGATGCCTCTATTTCTGACTCAGACCCCAATTTTGACCCCCCTGCCACCCCCCCTGCTAGCCCCCCTGCCAGAAGGAGGCGTGTTGCTGCCATTGCTGCTGAAGAGTGGGTAACGCCTCATCTCCAGAGGCCAGATATCCCACCCTTCACAGCAAATGCTGGCATAAATATAGATGTGGCAGGTTTTAGCCCCCAGCAGTTTCTGGAAGTGTTTCTGGGCGATGATATATTGGGGAACATTGTCGCCCAAACTAATTTATATGCCCATCACTTCCGTGCTGCAAAGCCTGGAACATATTTGGCAAAGCAGCAATGGGCCCCCATCAATGTGCCAGAATTCAAAAAATTCTGGGCATTGACTATGCTGATGGGCATCATAAAGAAACCCTCCATTCGCTCCTACTGGAGTAGTAGCCCCATCTGCTCTACCCCCATTTTCTCCCAGACTATGTCGAGGAAGAGGTATGAAATGATTCTGCATTTCATGCACTTCAGCGACAACAGCCTGTGCCCCCCTAGGGAGCATCCCCAATTTGACAGGCTGTATAAAATCCGCCCCCTGATAACCCACTTTTCTGCCAGGTTTGCAGAGGCTTATACACCTGGAAGGAATATATGCGTTGATAAATCCCTAATGAAGTATAAGGGAAGGCTGGGATTCAAGCAGTATATTCCTTCCAAACGCTCCAGATATGGGGTAAAGGTGTATAAGCTCTGTGACAGCGAGACTGGGTATACTCAGGCCTTCCGGGTGTATGAGGGAAAGGATAGCCACCTTGACCCTCCAGGTTGCCCAGAACATATGGGAACCACTGGCAAGATTGTCTGGGACCTGATATTACCCCTAATGAACAAATGGTATCACTTGTACTTAGACAATTTTTATACAAGTGTCCTTTTGTTCAAGCTACTGTATTGCTTTGATACAGTAGCTTGCGGTACAATTAAAAAGAACAGCTCAGGTTTCCCAGGACAACTTGTACGCACCCGGCTACGAAGGGGGGAGACCTCAGCTCTGCGCCAAGAGGAGCTGTTGGCACTTAAGTACAGAGACAAGAAGGATGTATACCTTCTTACCACCATCCACACAGAGAGGATGGTGGCGGTTTCTGTACGTGGCAGAGCTGAGATCATAAGGAAGCCAGTGTGCATCAAGTCTTATAACCGGCATATGGGTGGGGTTGATCTGGCTGATCAGCTGCTGCAGCCCTACCTAATTATGCGGAAGACAAGGGCCTGGTACAAAAAGGTTGCAATTTACCTAATGCAGATTGCAACCCACAACGCTTTTTTGTTGTTCAAAAAAGCAAACCCCAGAGTTAAAAAAACTTTTTTACAGTTTCAGCTCCAGATTATTACTGGGATTTTGTACCATGATGCACCTGCTCCCCGGGCGGTGATGGGAGAGAGCAGAGTTGGGGCAACTCATTTTATTTTTAAAATCCCCTCTACTGCCGCAAAGCAGAAACCACAAAAAGAGGGGGAAGAGAAGGGACACCATATATCACTGTCCTGATTGCCCTGGACAGCCTGCACTCTGCATTGGGGACTGCTTCAAGCGGTACCATACAATGGTCAATTTTTAAAAAAATAAATACATTTGGTGTTATAGATATATATATATTTTTTTTTGGTTATGTTTACTGTTAGATGGGTTTTTTTTTTTTTTACTTTTACTGTGCCAGATTTTTACATTTCACTACTCTATTTTTTTCTAAAATTGGGCCTGTTATTTTTTTTTTAACCAAAACCCCTGTCAAACCTATGCATGGGGGACATAGGTGTTCTCAGGGTGCCTTGCAAAAAACAACCTGAAGTATGTTTTTGTAATAACTTACAACAGTCTCTCCTAAATCATAGTCAAAAAGCAATGTGTCTGTAAAAATGAAAATTGAAAAATTACCACCATACACTTTCTCCAATTTTTTGGGCTAAAACGGTTGCTTCAAAGGCATCAAAGCACACCATATACAATACCTTGGGGTGTCAACATTTAAAAAATATACACTTTCATGGCAATAAATAAAAGTGGGGTATGCGATAGGCCACAAACTAAAGATAGGCCTATCAGAAGAAATACTCTCATTGTTAATAACTAAAATCACAAGTCATAAATTTGTAACATAACCTTCCCAAAATCCTGGCAAACCTATGCATGGGGGGCATAGGTGTACTCAGGGTGCCTTGCAGAAAACAACCTGAAGTATTCTTTTGCAATAACTTACAACAGTCTCTCCTAAATCATAATCAAAAAGCAATGTGTCTGTAAAAATGAAAATTGAAAAATAACCACCATACACTTTCTCCAATTTTTTGGGCTAAAATGGTTGCTTCAAAGGCATCAAAGCACACCATATACAATACCTTGGGGTGTCAACTTTTCAAATATATGCACTTTCATGGAAAACAAATAAATTGGGGTATGTTAAAAGACCCCCCAAAAAGACGATAGGCAAAGAAAATATGTTAAATGTGAAAAAAAAATCACAAACGCATGTCAGACATTTGGCATTGCACCCCCAAAACAAGCCACCAAACCTATGCATAGGTGGTATCACTGAACTCAGGAGATGTTGGTGACCACATATTGGTGTCTTCTTTGGTAGTAACACATAACAGGAGCTGTGAATCCATGTCTAAAGTACAATGTATGTGAACAATAACACAAAAATATGAATGCCCAATAGTTTGACAAAGACTAGTGGTTAAATTAGTGCATGGAAAGTGTTAAAATACCTGCATTTGAAATACCCTAGGAAGTCTACTTTTCAAAAATATATGGTTTGATTGAGGTAAATTACATTGGCCGGCTTCAGAAATGTCTTAAATAGGACATGGGTGCATGGGATGTGAAAATTCAAAGTGGAAAAAATGGAATGGGCTTCCTAAAAATAAGGCCTTTTAGCCCCCAGAGAACCCAACACACCTATACATGGGTGGTATCACTGTACTCAGGAGAGGTTGTTGAACACATATTGAGGTGTTTTTTTGGCAGTAACACATAACAGGAACTGAAAATCCATGCCTAAAGTACAATGTGTGTGAAAAATAACACAAAAAAATGACTACCCAAAAGTTTGACAAAGACTAGTGGTTGAATTAGTGCATGGAAAGTGTTAAAATATCAGCATTTGAAAAACCCTAGGGTGTCTACTTTTCAAAAATATATGGTTTGATGGGGGTAAATTCCATTGGCCAGCTTCAGAAATGTCCCAAATAGGACATGGGTGCATGATGACCGATGTGAAAATTCCAAGTTGAAAAACTGGAATGCGCTACCTAAAAATAAGGCCATTTAGCCCCCAGAGAACCAGACACACCTATACATAGGTGGTATCACTGTACTCAGGAGATGTTGTTGAACACATATTGAGGTGGTTTTTGGCAGTAACACATAACAGGAACTGAAAATCCATGCCTAAAGTACAATGTGTGTGAAAAATAACACAAAAAAATGACTACCCAAAAGTTTGACAAAGACTAGTGGTTGAATTAGTGCATGGAAAGTGTTAAAATACCAGCATTTGAAATACCCTAGGGTGTCTACTTTTCAAAAATATATGGTTTGATGGGGGTAAATTCCATTGGCCAGCTTCAGAAATGTCCCAAATAGGACATGGGTGCATGATGACCGATGTGAAAATTCCAAGTTGAAAAACTGGAATGCGCTCTCTAAAAATAAGGGCTTTTAGCCCACAGAGAACCCGACACACCTATACATGGGTGGTATCACTGTACCCAGGAGATGCTACTGAAGACATATTAGGGTGTTATTCGGCAGTAACCCTTACCATTTTATCAGTAAATGTATTCTTAAATTGCTATTTGTCAAAAAATCTAATTATTTTTTTTCCCCCCCAAACTTTGGCATAGATTGGTGGTAAAATGGTTGCATGAAAAAAGTCAAAATACCCCAAGTTTAATACCTTAGGTTGTCTTCTTTTAAAAAATATATACATTTGAAGGGTTATTCAGGGATTCCTGACAGAGATTGGTGTTACAATGTAACTATCGCCAATTTTGAAAAAACATGGTTTTGAAATAGCAAAGTGCTACTTGTACTTATTGCCCTATAACTTGCAAAAAAAGCAAAGAACATGTAAACATTGGGTATTTCTAAACTCAAGACAAAATTTAGAAACTGTTTAGCATTGTTATTTTATGGTGGTTGTAGATGTGTTAGAGATTTTGGGGCTCAAAGTTAGAAAAAGTGTGTTTTTTTAATTTTTTCTAATATTTTCTAATTTTTTTATAGTAAATTATAAGATATGATGAAAATAATGGTATCTTTAGAAAGTCCATTTAATGGCGAGAAAAACGATATATAATATGTGTGGGTACAGTAAATGAGTAAGAGGAAAATAACAGTTAAACACAAACATCGCAGAAATGCAAAAATAGCCTTGGTCCCAGATGGTCAACAAATTGAAAAGTGGCCTGGTCACTAAGGGGTTAATATACTTTTTACCTCTGTGATTGCCTTGTATCTAAGCCTCTGCAAACTGCCCTCTTATCTCTGTGCTAATTACAGACTTGCATTTTAGCCAATCAGTGCACTGCAGACTCATTCATAATTCCACAGGAGTGAACACAGTGTTATCTATACGACACACATGAACTAGCACTGCCTTGCTGCGAAAAGCTAATAAAATGCACTTAGATAAAGGCAGCCTACAAGGGCTAAGAAACAGTAAGAGATTTAGATTTTTAAAGGTTATAAAGTATATTAATTTTGTGCAAAGCTGTGGAATGGGTAGTAAAGACGTTATCTATCTTTTTAAACAAAAAAATTAAAGCATATCCCTTTAAACAAAGGATACCAAGATAATGAAGTAAATACGATAAAAAAAAAAAAAAAAACTTTCCTTGAACTTTTGTTAAGGGCCATTAAAGTGGATACTGTGCTTTATCATTTAGAAATAGTCGATGATGCTATTGTTTACTATATTAGATACAGAATATGACACAACAAAAACATTTTCTTTTGCAATTCATATGCAGATTTTATATATATATATATATATATATATATATATATATATATATATATATATATATATATATATGTGTGTGTGTGTGTGTGTGAGAGAGGAGAGACCTGCTGCGTTGCACTACCCCTCATTTTCTGCCATGTTACTGACAGCTCTGGCGAGCATCTAGGGTTGCCACCCTGGCAAAAGTGGAGGGCACATAGGTATTTTTGTGCTCTAAACTTGGAAGTCAGGGCCTAATTTTAATTGGACACTCTAGTCAAAATTAAACTTTCACGATTCAGATAGGACATGAAATTTTAAACAACTTTCCAATTCACTTTTATAATCAAATGTGCTTTGTTCTGTTGGTATTCTTTATTGGTAGGCTCATATGCTAATTTCTAAGCCCTTGAAGGCCGCCTCGTATCTCAATGCATCTGACATTTTTTTATAGGTAGAGGGCATTAGTTCATGTGTGCCATATAGATAACATTGTACTCACGCACATGGAGTTATTTATGAGAGGGCACTGATTGGCTAAAATGCAAGTCTGTCAAAAGAACTGAGATAAGGGTGCAGAGGCGTAGATACAAGGCAATTACAGAGGTAAAAAGTATATAAACATACACATCTAGTTAGCCAATCACAAGAGACAAATGCGTGAAGGCACCAATCAGCAGCTAGCTCCCACTAGTGTAGGATATGTGTGTATTGTTTTTCAACAAGGGATATCAAGCGAATGAAGTACATTTAAAAATATAAGTTAATTTAAAAGTATTTTAAAATTATGTGTTCTGTCTGAATCGTGCAAGTTTAATTGTGACTTTCCTTTCTCTCAAATGTAGAGCTTGTTTGTGCAACTATGAGTCTAGTTCTGTATATAATCTTACAAGTTATCATTCACTGGAAAACAGCAGAAGAATCCAAACAGCAGCATATAGAATACTCAACTTACAAAATAATTCCCAGCTCATTGTATGCATTCATGATTTAAGGATATTAACGTCTAGTAAACATAATTTACAGTTTGCTTTTACATACATTGCCTATGACGAACTAGGAGTGTATTTATAAGATGTCATTATAAAATATGTCCATATCAGACCTCGTACATTTTCCACCATCCATATGAGAGGCATCCAAACATGCTGAAGATTTTTAATTTGTCTAAAAAATTTGAAGTAAAATGTTGTTTACAATTGAAACTAATAGAGCAGTATTAGTTACAGTAGGTACTTCCTTATAAAAGTTATTGGATATTATAATAGATAAAATTGTTCATATTAACTATTAGCGACACCAGGGTCAGCTCCAAGGGCGGGGCATTGGGGGGGGGGGCAACGCCTGCCCAAATTAGATGCTGTGCCCCCTCAAAAATAATTTTGTTCAGGGTAACTTCTATTTATCTGCCCTGATTCTGATATTGAGAAATGCTGTTCTGTTTGTACTATTGATACCCACATAAAAGATGTTCATCCATAAGCTGTTTTTTTCATTCTATCCTAAAGAACCACACTTCCCTATAGCCCATGCGCTTTACACACGCACAGAGATGTTTCCCCACAGCCCCACCTCTGGTTGCCGCAAGGGCCTGTGGGCCGGTGTATGGTTGTTTAGCGGTATAACGGATGTGAGTGGTCGCCCCCATTCTCGCAAGACCGGATATGGAGGCGCTTATCCCCGTTATCAACAAGCTACAAGATGTCTTTAACACTGTGGGAGCCAACGTTATTCAGCTGCCCCAGATTGCAGTGGTGGGCACACAGGTGAGAGACCTTGGTGATGTGTGTGACATGACAAGGAACACCGGGCGCAGTGTGTGACAGGAGGAGGGAAGTACCGGGAAGGAACTGTGTCACTTTGGTCATTTACATGGCTGCCATGATGAAATGTGCTTCTTATCTGTGCCACTGGCTATCGCTAAATGCGTGTGACTAGTGACCCTGTGCACACACACCAGAAGCACAACACCATGTGCACAATCACTCACCCTATGCACAACATTTTATTTTTTGGTTTCGGAGTTACATGTAGTATTTAAGCTTGGAGGCTGAGTACAAGTTTTTGTGAATGTAAAATAACGATGACATAAGTCTAGGTTTTTTGTTCCATATACTGAAAAATAAACAATTTAGCTTTAATGGTTGCGGAGTAACTCACTATATCCACCAACAGAGCAGTAGAAGCTGGTTTTATCAACTAGTGAGTATTCTTTCCCCAGCGTTTCCACATTCAGTTTAAACAGCTTTATATTAACCTTTTTATTAAAAATAAAATAATAAACAGTTTAAATAGTGCTCTTTAATATGACTGATTTTTTGTGTGCATTTTTATATCTTTTTTCATTTAGGGCATCCTACACCTGTACACTTCCAGGAAGTAACTTTGGCTAAATCCTTTGAGGAAATGTAATAATTTCCCTTTGAATTAAACATAGCAGTCCTGTTTGTAGTCTTTACTAGTAGTAGGGTTACATTGTTCTGTATATCCTGTAAATGTTTATCTGTAAAGAATCCTATCCTGTCCGTCAAAACCCTGAGTGACACCCGGCAGTATCAATATCTAAATAAAATATGCCTACTTACACGGTAGGTGGGATTACTCAGTCTTTGAAGTTGGGTGGTCATACGCACTAAATAGAAAATATAGGTTATTGATTAGGGCCATTAAGGTGTCTGTAGTGTCTGACATGTGCTGCTTGTGCTGTGTCATTCGTAATAATGTTTATATGCCACCTGTGCCATCTGCAGGATGCCAGAATGGCTTCCAAATAATGACAATAGACAAAGAGAAAAGTTGTGCAGACTCAATTATTCCCATCTCCTCTGCAATATATTCCTTTAATACTGGCATTGGCTATAAATGTAATACCAAGATGGCTACACTTTCCTGCAGAATATGTAGGTCTGTTCTTATTTTGACTCTCATACATGCTTTGTAAATACGTGCTCCCTCGTGAAAAAAAAATGCCCCCCAATGTAATTCGTTCTAGAGCCGACCCTGAGCGACACTGTGGCTACCACTCAGTTTAAACTGCTTTTACACACTCAATGGATATCCTTTTAATAATGCCATGGTATTTATTTTAGTACTGTTTTGGGCAACCAATTGCTTTTTAGAATATATGTAAAAACGGTGTTGTTACTAAAGGGACATTAAACACTAAATAAATGCTAGATAGAATTATGTATGAAAATAAATAACATGTAGATGTATTTTTCAAAGTATCATTAGCTAGTAAACAAAATATTCAGATACATTATACAGCCGTTCCCAACAAATAAGAGGAATAATTTAGAACACACATTGCACACTAATCTGCACTTTTAATTATAAGAACCAAAATCTAAAACGAATAACGACATCATTAGAATACAAACACTTTGTTTCTCACTTTCCATATTGACATAAAAAGTTACCAAAACACAATAAACATTCCCATAAGTGACTTGTTTTGGGGAACAATGTGCACTTTTTACGAGCTATACAGATTCGTACAGGTCTAATATCTAAATCTCACGCTGCTGTGGAGCGATACCATAACCTAAACCACCTCACATATTTTCCTGGCAATGTTGAATGTTGCTGTAACCTGTCGATTCAGTCTTTTACAAGCAACCCCCTGCTGGGTAGAGAAGTTCGAGTCGCTTGGTGATGACGTCAGGAGATGGTCGGCCTGCACCAATAGCGGGAGCCCGACTTTCGCCCTCTTGTCGTTTTACGGTGTGTAACAGAGAACGAGGAAACCCGAGATCCGGTATCCTATCCCCGGTTCCTTAAAGGTAATCTGCACATGGGAATGGCTGTTTGAAATGGGTAAAGCATGTACTGAACTGCAATGAAGCACAGACTGTTGGAGTGAATCGAGAGAGACAGTGGCATCTGCGGCCTGCAATATATGGCAATCCCTTAGCTGCCAGGACTCGGTGTATGCTTAAACTAGTTATGCATAATATAAATACATTTATCTCGGTAACGCCATCCGTTGTCTCAAGGGTTCTACAATTTTGTATCTTCTTTCATTCAGATTTGCCATCTATCTTGTGCGTGCACTTCCCTATCTCCCAAAGCAACTATGCTTCTTGGCTCACAATATATGGGTTTGGTTCTTTTCCTGCTAGCTGCAACCTAAATATGTCCTGCTCCTAGTAACACAACTATAGCTTACTCTTTGAGTAGGGCAATCTTCCCATTGTCAGGGCAGAATTTAAGTTGGGACATGAAAGTGCAAAAACAAAAAGTTCTAATGTTTTATTATTGCACTGTTGCTTGCATATAACAGTGTGTTTAATGCTTACAAAGGGGTTAACAGCAATGCACTACTGGGACCTAGCTGAACATATATAGTAAGCCAATTACAAGAGGTACATGTGCATAGCGACCAGCTAGCTCACATTAATGCATTGCAGCTCCTGAGCCTATCTGGGTATGATTTTAACAAAGGATATTAAGTAAACAATGTAAAATCGATAATGAAAGTAAATTGAAAAGTCTCTTAAACCATAAAAGTTTAATTTTGACTTTCATGCATCTTTAATTTTATCTCTGCCCCCAGCTGCTGCTGGCGCTCTGTTGCCTCTCTGCCCCCAGCTGCTGCTGGCGCTGTGTTGCCTCTCTGCCCCCAGCTGCTGCTGGCGCTGTGTTGCCTCTCTGCCCCCAGCTGCTGCTGGCGCTGTGTTGCCTCTCTGCCCCCAGCTGCTGCTGGCGCTGTGTTGCCTCTCTGCCCCCAGCTGCTGCTGGCGCTGTGTTGCCTCTCTGCCCCCAGCTGCTGCTGGCGCTGTGTTGCCTCTCTGCCCCCAGCTGCTGCTGGCGCTGTGTTGCCTCTCTGCCCCCAGCTGCTGCTGGCGCTGTGTTGCCTCTCTGCCCCCAGCTGCTGCTGGCGCTGTGTTGCCTCTCTGCCCCCAGCTGCTGCTGGCGCTGTGTTGCCTCTCTGCCCCCAGCTGCGGCTGGCGCTGTGTTGCCTCTCTGCCCCCAGCTGCGGCTGGCGCTGTGTTGCCTCTCTGCCCCCAGCTGCGGCTGGCGCTGTGTTGCCTCTCTGCCCCCAGCTGCGGCTGGCGCTGTGTTGCCTCTCTGCCCCCAGCTGCGGCTGGCGCTGTGTTGCCTCTCTGCCCCCAGCTGCTGCTGGCGCTGTGTTGCCTCTCTGCCCCCAGCTGCTGCTGGCGCTGTGTTGCCTCTCTGCCCCCAGCTGCGGCTGGCGCTGTGTTGCCTCTCTGCCCCCATGTGCACTTCTCTGTAGGTTGGTAGGAAATTAAAGTGAGAAGCAAGAAGAACCTTTTAAACATATCCTTGTGTAAAACATTTTTAGGGGCTTTTTGGGGTAAAAAGTATTTATTACGTTTGTCTCCTTTGCTGTTGTAAAATAAGGCCATATCCCCCCATATGTGATTGAGATTATGCACTGTAGCAATCATTACATAGCATATATTAGGGTCTGGTAGACTGCAGCACACTTGAACTTATATTTTAATGTAAAAAAATGATATGCTTTAATTTATTAAGTCTCTTGCTTGTGAGTGGCTAGTAAGGCAGATTCTGAGCAGAAGACAACCTGACATTGGCAGATTCTGTTTGGCTGACCGGCTGTGTCCTGCTCATGAGCTGCAATGATTGTGGCTCTCAAACAGGATTTTAACTGTCTTCATCCCCTTTTAAATTGTTATACATTGTAAGCTAGAGTCAGTATTGCAAAAATGATGTACTGATTATAGATAATTAAAGTGTAATTTTTCTAATGTTCTCCAGCCTCTCTGTGTTAAGCTGAAAAAGCACAACTTTCTGAGGCAAATTAAATAATGGATAAAGTTTGCATTGGTTAAACATTTTCTGAGGGTTTTAATTTTGTGTTTATTTAATGTCCCTTAAATTTTAAAACCTAATTCAAAATATTAATCTTTTTTTAATGGTTGCTTCTTAGTTATTTCAAGGACCATATATTTTTTTTTGTGTGTTTCCTTAAGTCATGTATTATTATTTTTTTTTGGTTCAGGCTGTACCTCTACAGATGGCTGAAACAGAGAGTCCTAAACGAGATCCAATTTCTCCTGAGAGAGAGCAGCAATCACAACTTACAGATGAAGAGGATATTGGCAAAGACTGTAACTCTGACAAAGAATTTGATGA
Source organism: Bombina bombina (assembly GCF_027579735.1). NCBI lineage: Eukaryota > Metazoa > Chordata > Amphibia > Anura > Bombinatoridae > Bombina > Bombina bombina. Next base: position 1,274,755,526 of record NC_069499.1, read on the forward strand.
AGAGGACAAAACTAAAACATCTGCCCTAGAAGAAGTGAATGGGGCTGATATAAGTCCTTCCAGGACTACTATTCAGTCAGATGAGGAGGATCGTTTGAGTGAAACAAAACCTCAGGACTCTGATAATGAGCAGAATCAAACCGAACTTGGAAAAGATTCCCCTAAACCCAAAAAAGAGAATGAGATTGGTGTAAATGATCTTCTTGATGAAGCTTCCTCTGTAATACGTGAACTTGATGAACATGAATTAGATTATGATGAGGAGGTGCCAGAAGAACCATTAGGTCCTCTTCAGGAAGATGAGGCTGATAAATTTGGAGATGAAGATGAAAAGGAGAAAGTAGAAGACTCTTCCACTGATGAGAAGAAATCAAATGAAAGGAAAGAAGATAAAGATGGTGCTGAACCTTCAAAAGAAAAGAAGAAAGCAGATGATGACGGAGAAATTGATGAAGGAGAAATAGATGTAAGGTTTTTTTTTCTTTTTTTTCTTATTTGACATTTATGTACAATTGTGGATATATTATTAAAGGTGTATTGTATAAAATCATTTTAAAGTGTTTGGTAACATGAAAAGTATTGCTTTTGGTGGTATGCATTAATGAGAAACTGCCTCTTATCCTCTTTTGCTGTTTGTATGTTAGAGGCTGGTCTGTGCCGCTCAGCATAGGCTGCAATCAGCGTGTCGGAGCTTATGAGTTTAAAGACACAGTTTTTTTTCCCCTACCCATTTTGTTCTCCACAGGGAGAACTTTCTCAAGGGCTTTTTGTCTTTGAAATTAACAAAATGTATTTTTTCCTTACCTTATTTACTTCTCTCAAATCTATCACATCTTAATCACTTTCATACCCACAGTGTTAGAGGGCCACTAATAAAGCCATATATGTAACCTGCAAATGCTTCGAAAAGCTGGCTTAGGAACATTGCTTCATTTTCAAATCCCAGGTGACAGATTTTGCTTTTTGGCATCTTTAGGGAGTGTTGGGCGCAAAGCACAATTTTTACTCAAAGGCAAGAGATGCTTAATGTCCCTTTAATGAAGAAGATGGGATATTTATATAAAACTTTAAAGCCAGTAAGAACATTTAAGAGAGACAATTTTTTTTTTTTTTTTGGGCCAGAGATGGGTATCAGTATACAGATACATAGAACAGTGTGTGACAAATATGTTCAAAATCTTGGGGCCAGCTTAAATATTTAGGAGCCAGGTATTTTCCTATACAAGAACCCTTTTATAGATACTGAAAACAATCTAAGGGGATACAATTGTAAACCCAATTAGTAACCTTTATGCTTTCTTTATGTCTGGTGTAATTGTTCTTTGTTCCTTGATTTAATGTGAGTGTTTTATTGATCGTTTGATTTAAACCTACTAATCTATCAGTCTTTATTTTAAATCTAGTGTATATTGCTACAGATTTAATTTATTTGCCGTTAAAATCCTGTAGACAGTCATTAGTCATTTCTGTTGTCGGACAGTTATTTTGAAAACAGATTTGTATTTGCTTTCATCCTAGAGAGAGATACAAAATCTTATAGTTGCAATAAGGCATAATACAGAGCTAAAGTAAAAGATTGTCAAATTAGCAAAAAGCTGTAAAAAATTTAAATCCAGCTAAATGGCAAAAGGCTACGTTAGACTTTTGGAGCTGTATATTCTCAAATTTTAGTTATAGGACTCCTAACCATAGAATACTTTTACATATGTCCCTATATAAAATCCTAACTTGGTTCCTAAAACATATATTGTAGGTCAGGCTCCTCCGTATTCTCGATGGCTCCTCCTTTAAGACAAATTTGTCAATCCCTGGCATGAAGTATACATTTTAATGGGTGGTAAACACCTTGTAATTGCAGGTAATTTTTGTTGTGATTAAAGTGATGGTAAATCCTTGCTTTTGTGAAACGCTAGGGTTTACCATTGGAACAAATAAAGCGGACTTTCAGTCATGAAGTATAAAATACTTAAATTTTTTGAAGCATTCGCCGCACTGAGCTCCTCAAGCAGCCCACGGCAGAGCGCTATTTTACTGAGTGGTGACGTTTCCACCTCTTAGCCAATAGTCGTGCTGACTATGAAGTATTTTTTACTTCATAACTGAATGTCCCCTTTATGTGTTCCACTGGTAAATCCTAGCATTTCACAAATGCTAGGATTTACCATCACTTTAACATATTTGCCAAGAGGTGGAAACGTCACCTCTCAGCAAAATAGCGTTCTGCCGTGGGCTGCTTGAGCAGCTCAGAGTAGCGAATGCTTTTAAAAAAAAAAAAAAAAAAAGGAAAGTTCAGCATGAAGTATTTTATACATCATGACTGAAAGTCACCTTTATTTGTTTAAATGTTAAGATCCGGCTGATATGTTAAAGTGATGGTAAATCCTGGCGTTTGTGAAATGCTAGGATTTACCAGTGGAACACATAAAGGGGACTTTCAGTCATGAAGTATAAAATAAAAAATACTTCATAGCCAGCAGGGCTATTGGCTAAGAGGTTGAAACGTCACCACTCAGCAAAATAGCGTTCTGCCGTGGGCTGCTTGAGGAGCTCAGTGCGGCGAACGCTTCAACAAATAAAGGAACTTTCCGCATGAAGTATTTTTTATTTAATACTTCACGACTGAAAGTCCCCTTTATGTGTTCCACTGATAAATCCTTGCATTTCACAAACGCTAGGATTTACCATTACTTTCACATATCATCCGGATCTTAACATTTTTAAACAAATGAACATTCTTTTTACTGCAATTAGTTTTCTATATTATTATTATCAGGTATTTGTAGAGCGCCAACAGATTCCGCAGCGCTAGCCAAACCCCACCCAAAATTTGCTTTATTTGGAGGAGACGAGCTGGGCTTTAGTCTGCAGACAACAAAGGTTGCCACTTAGGGACAGATATGTAGCAGGGTTATAGCTTGAGAAGTCAGTAGTGAATTTCAAGGTTTATTTTTAGATATAAATTGCATTAAAAGGGGGCAAAATAAACAATGGAAATATATTGCAAAGTTGTTTCACTATGCATAACTGTTCATTGTAAACTTCTATGTTTCTTCTAACTGTATTGCATTTCAGACTACTCCATGGTTTATATTTGTGTCTGATTTGAGCTAGATATATATTAGAAAATAATATATACATCATGATTGGGCAGTGTCATTATGATAAATTAAATGTATTTCAACACTACAGCTGTGTTTGTCATTTTAGGATGATGACCTGGAGGAAGGTGAAGTGAAAGATCCAACTGACAGAAAAACAAGACCTAGACTTACCTGCCGATTCTTCATGAAAGGTATTCCGTATTGACATTTTGTGTAAACGTGAAATCCTTTCAGCATTCTCCTGTTCATCCTATATATGTGTGTGATTGTGCATACAGGCATATTTATGTATGATAAAAGGGCACTATGTAAAATTACAAAAGATGCATATCATGGCACGTCGCCTTTTCTCTGTCACCTCTAATCTCTAGATTATAAACCCCACTGGCAGGGCCCCCTCCCCCTGTATCGATTGTGTTGCCAGGTCCTATTGTATTGTACTGCATACTCCAATGATTTTGTATTCAGCGCTGTGGAATATCGTGCTGCTTTTATAAATAAATGATGAAAATAATAGTAAGAATCCATCCCAATCAGTATAAAGTACTAAAACAATTAACCATTTCACTGATGTGCTAACTACAGGCTTTTGACTTAGGGGTCGATTTATCAAAGGCTTTGAAAGCCTTTCGACCCCTTACGACTGCAGGTTCTCACAAGAGAACTTGCAGTCCGTGTTTAACAAGCAGCGGTCATCAGACCGCTGCTTTCCTAACCTTTCGCCACCTCTAAGGTGGCGAATTTCAATCTCCCTTGTCTTGTCCGACTGAGGAGATTGACAGCTCCTGCCCGCGCAAATTTCTTGCAAATGCAAAATAGCGTTCGTGTACAATGCTGAAGTCCGCCAGGGAAATGTACGCTCCTGTCCGCAGCAGATTGATAAATCGACCCCTTAAATTGCAGTGCTTTTATTGTGAATTATCCACACCATTTTTTTTTCCAGCAGACCAATAAACTTTAGAAAACATCTTTATCTCACAGAAATACACCCAAAAATAACATACAGAATGCAAGAAAGGTGATATTTGTTATGGTTTTCTTTTTTTTGCATTTAGCATATGTGGTAAATGCAGCATGAGAGCCATAATACTTTTTGGCTGCAAATTTAGCATCATCATCAACTCCCTAAAAAAAACTACATTATAAAATTCTGTAACTATGTTTTACAGTAAAAATGAGACAATATATCTCTTTGTATCATCCTGCAGTTTTTTTGCAAAAACTGTGGGAATAAAATATCTTAACGGAACACTGAACCCAAATTTTTTTCTTTCGTGATTCAGATAGAGCATACAATTTTAATGCAGCAAATAGACGAAAGGTACACAGCGATCCTTAAAAAGCAGTTTTCTTCTTTATTTATTCAGCAACCTTAAACAACAGAGCTTAAAAACAATTATGCAGGTATGTCATGGAAAAGGTCCAATAAGCAACTTTCTTATTTACTCCTATTATCAATTTTTCTTTCTCTTGCTATCTTTTTTTTTTTTTTTTTTTTTTTTTTTTTTTTTTTAAAACAAGCTTTATTTAAGGTTATACAAATACAATACATGGACAAGATATAAAACATAATCATACTTATTAGAGGTATTTGTTCCCATATTAGATTGTAATGTATCGTACAATTAGATTTGGATAAATTCTACATCAAGATGGTAATTCGGGGGGTTCCTACAAAATCTTCAGGTGTGGTTCCCCTCCTTACAAGAGTACATATTAGATATATAGTTATAGGGTAAATTGTCCATTTACATTGGTAATTAAAGCTTGACTTTTTTAACGATATTATTTAACATGTAAATATATTAGTACCTTTATAAACAAAAAGCTCCAAAAGAAGCAGCCCGTACACACCGGGCCCAATGGAGTAGAGAGAAAGAGAGAGAGAGGAAAAGAAAAAAAAAAAAAAAAAGGGGAGGGAGGGGGGTATAGAGATGGTAGAGGGGAAAAGGGGAAGGTGGGGGTTTCCCAGAATGAGTCCGAATATATTAAGTGGTAGGTTGATTGCACGCTCAGAAGGTCGCCAATTAATTTATCCAGTATGGGGGGGTTTCCAAGTATCAAGCAAAGATTTGTATACATCTATTTGGTTGCTCTGATAATAGTGCAGCTTTTCAAGTGATAGTAATTCATTCACGGCGGTTCTCCACTCTACAAGAGTGGGAACCTCCTTTGATTTCCATAGTCTAGGAATCAATCTCTTCGCTCCAGTTAGCATAATCAAGAGAAGGGCCCGTCCCTGCCTGCTGATAGTATCAGGTAAATGTAGAAACAAAATGGTTTCGAGGGAGTTTGAAATATGTACATTTAGTATATTAGACATTTCCTCTAGGACTGTCGTCCAGTAATTCGTTAGCTTAGGGCAGGTCCACCAAATGTGTGCGAGTGTTCCTACCTCACCACATCCCCTCCAACAAGCCGCTGAGGCCGTCGGAAAAAATTGATGTAATCTAGATGGAGTATAATACCATCTAGTGTGTAGTTTAAGTTGTATTTCCTGAACCACTGCGGAAACAGACGAGTATTTAATCAGTCTGAAGGACTTGAGCCAGTCCTCTTCTCCCACCTCATTGTTAATGTCTCTGTTCCATGCGTCAGTGTATGTCGGTAATCGTATGTCAGGTGGAACTAGAAGCAGTTTATATATTTTTGAGATTAGTCTTTTTGGTGGGGTAGACTCAGTACATAGGGTTTCAAACTGGGTAAGTTCCCTAAGGAGATCGTGTTTATTTTCGTGATGTGATAGAAAATGGGAGAGCTGGTGATATCTTAGCCAAGATGAGAAAATATAATCTGAATGTTCTTTCATTTCGTGTTGTAGTTTGAGTCTCCCATTGGTCAATGCGAAATGTAAAACACCTACTCTCAAGTTGTATGGTTTATCTCTGTTTCTACTCAGCTCACAATAGGGTAAGTCGGGGTTCTCTAAGATTGGGATGAGTGGGGAGGTAAGTTTAGATATATGTGTACTAGTGGAAATTAACCTGTCCCACTCCAAAAAGGTTTCTGTTATTAAATGGTAATTTTGTAATATTTTTGGGCGTTTAGGCGCAGGGGTCCATGCCAGAGAAGCAACATTGTTAGAATGTAGAATCTGCCCGTCAATCCTGACCCATAGCTTCTGTGAAGAATTGTGTGCCCACTCAGTTAGTCTCTGTAATAATATGGCCCTTCTATATAATGCCAAATCTGGGAATCCCAATCCCCCTCTATCTCTGGGAAGATAAAGTGTCTTTTTTCGAACTCTAGGTTTCACTCCTGACCATATGAACTGCTCTAAGGTTTTTTGAAGTTTGGGTAAGAAATCCGCTGGTAAGTGAATAGGGGTCGTTTGCATGACATAAAGTATGCGTGGTAGAATGTTCATTTTAATTAAGCCTATCTTTCCTAACCAAGATAATGATTTATTCTTCCATGAGGATAGGTCATCGGATATCTCTTTCTTAATGGTTAAATAATTGTTTTTAAATAGATCTGCGGTGTTTGCTGATAAGTAAATGCCTAAATATTTCAATTTAGTGGTTGCTAGGGGGACATTATAGTTTTGTGCTAGAAACTGGGTATGTTCGGGAGGGGAGTTGATGTTGAGAGGTTTAAGTGGAAGTTAGAGAGATTTCCATATTCCCTTAGTTCAGAAAGTAACTCTGGGATTGATATGTCTATATTAGTAAGGGTGTACAAAACATCGTCGGCATATAATGCCTGCTTATGCTCTGTATCACCAATGCGGATTCCTTTGATGGTAGGGTTAAGGCGTATTTTTTGTGCTAATGCTTCTATTGATAGAGCAAAAAGTAAAGGGGATAGCGGGCATCCCTGACGGGTCCCATTAGTTATAGTGAAGGGGTCTGATAATGTTCCGTTTATTCTAATCCGGGCATTAGGAGCTGAGTAAAGGGCAAAGACCATATCCATGAAATGGTCTCCAAAATTCATGGCCTTCATGACCTGACGCAGGAAGAGCCAATCGACCCGGTCGAAGGCCTTCTCTGCGTCAGTCGAAAATAGTGCCAAAGGCACTCTTTCAGTTTGTGCGAAATTTATTATCTGGATCACTTTTACGGTATTATCACGCGCCTCCCTGCCAGGCATAAACCCTACCTGATCGGAGGAGACAAGATTCGTAAGAAATTTATTAAGGCGATTTGCTAAAATTTTGGAAAGGATTTTGATATCTAGGTTTAATAGGGAGATAGGTCTGAAATTAGCTGGATTATTAGGGGGCTTGCCTGGCTTGGGCAAAACGGTAATGTGTGCTTCCAACATAGTGTTAGAGAGCTCTGGTTGTTTGGACAAGTTGTTAAAAAGTTGAAGCATCAATGGCCCTAACGTTTCAATATATGACTTATAATATTTTATGGAGAGCCCGTCTGGGCCTGGACTTTTTCCGTTGGGGAAGTCTTTGATGGCCTGCAAGAGTTCATCAGCAGAGATTTGTGAGTCTAAATAGTTTCTTTGTTCAGCATCTAGCTGCGGCAAAGCCAGCGCCGCCAGATATCGATCTATCAGGAGCGTTCTGTCTGGTTTGTTTCCATGAGAAGCCATTGAGTCAGCTGACTGTCCTATGTTATATAATGACTGATAGTAAGAGTGGAAGGATTTGGCTATTTGTTTATTGCCTTTAATCATAGAGCCATCTGAATTTTGTATTGAATGTATGTGTGTTTTTAGTTGTTTTCTACGCACTGCCCTGGCTAACAGCTTTCCAGGCTTATTTCCGCCCTCGTAGTATTGCTGTTTTGTGTGCATAATTTTGCGGTGGTAAGCATCTGATAAAAGTGTTTTTAGGTCCCTTCTAGCAGTATCTAAGGCCTCTTTGGTCTCAGTGTCAGATACATTTTTTTTGTGTTTCTCCTCTAATTGTGATATGGTATGAAATATTTCTGCCTGTTTTAATCTATGCATTTTGGTAAGTCGAGCTTTATGTTTCAGAAAGTCTCCTCGTATGACACATTTGTGTGCCTCCCATACAGTTATAAGTGAGGTTTGCTTAGGATTATTATGTGATAGATAGTCTTCCAAAGATTTTTGGATGTCAAGTTTAATAATAGGATCATTCAATAGATAGTCATCCAGTCGCCATATGTAGGTCGTGGGAGGGAGATCAGGCCACTGAACCTGGCACGTAACCGGGGTAAGATACCTACGCCTCCTTTCTTGGATTGTCCCGAGGCAAATATGGCAGTGGGGTATTGTGAGTTGAACCACTTCGGTTCTTTTCCTTTACGGAAATGCGTTTCCTGGAGGAACAAAACATGGCTATACAGACTTTTCAGGGACTTAAAGGCTATAGACCTTTTACCTGGGTTGTTTAGACCTTTAGCGTTGATTGTGGTTAATGTTAAGCCATGCGAACCAAATTTGCTCTGACTCCGACTCATCCTGGAAAAAAAAAAAGAGGAAAGAAGCTAAGTAAGTAGAAAGAGCCAGAAGATTCAGAAGAGAAAAAGGGAGGAGTAGGAAATTGAGAAAAAGAGGTTTTTAGACCCGATGTATACTATCGGGCCAAGTATTGTGCAAGGTAAATAGGAAGTAAACTTTCGTTTTTAGATTATACAATTGCTTAAGTAACACAACAGATTGTTAATGAAAGTTTTCACACAGGGTAATAACCCTCAAGCCAGTACATAAAAGGAATGATAAACTTTGAACTCCAAATAACAGTAATGTACACTAACTGGGGAATAATTTATAATTACTGTCTCTTAGTATCTAGGTGTTATAATAGTTTTACAAAAAATAATGAGTCAAAAATAAAGGTGGAGGAAAAGGAGAAGATGGAGGGAGAAGGCAAGTAAAGTTAGAAATGGGAGGGGATGAAGGAGATTAAATGGAAGGGATTGGTAAGAAAAGGGAGAGGAAATAAGGGGGAAAAGAGGGGAGGGGAAGAAGGTGGGAAAGAGGAGAAGGATTCTAGAAAAAGGGTATGAGGGAGAGTATGCGTGAGATAAAGTAGTTTCTAAATGCACAGGTGAAACACTGAGCCCTACCTGGGAGCCAGTGACATTCCCAAAGTTAGGGCCTATTTTAAACTAAAACATTTGTTGATACCTGTAACCTGTTAATGTACTAGAGAGGTGCATAATACATTTTGACATCATACATCCTATAAAAGGGGGGTAAATACATCAGTTAGTGTAAACAATATTTATGTTAACTGTTTAAACCCAAGGAAGATAAAACAAACAATATAAATTTTCAGTGAAGGACATCATATTAGCTGCAGGCGATTAAGAGAGCAATTGCCCTTGAGTCTTACCCCTCTTGAGCCTGATGCACTATCAAATTGTCCAGACCATTTAGTCCTGCATACATACCCACCCTCTCCTCATCTCTGACTCAATGGAGATGTACATTACATTTAACAAGTAACAGTCACATCAGCTCAGACTCAGCCCCAACTAAGACAAAAAGGATACAGCTCTTGAGGCTCCAAGCAGAGAGTCAAACCTGGAGGAAGAGATGACTGGGATAGTCAGCTGGCAAGACAGACGCCAACCGGCCACCACATTGTCATGAAAATGGAGAGGCCTATTCTGGGGGTGTGCCCCGTTGTGGCATGTCCACATCAATGGAAAGTCCAGAGAGGAAGGCTTGCTCATCTGATCCAGGATGGAATGTGAAGGATTTATTCTGATATGAGGCCACCAGGGAAACTGGGAAGCCCCACCGGTATTGGATTTTATGTGCTCGTAATTTGGCTGTGATGTGGCCCAATTCCCTTCTTTTCTGAAGGGTTGTTGGCGATATATCTGAGAAAATTTGCAGTTCCTCACCGGCATGATGAACTGGATGTTTAAGGCGTGCACATCTAAGAATGTCTTCCTTATCTCTGTAGTTTAGAAAACGAACAATGATGTCTCTGGGGGGGGCTTTAGGTGGTGGTCTTGCCCGCAGTGCACGATGTGCACGCTCCAGGATTATGTCAGGTGAAGATGGGGAGTCCTTTAGGGATCGGAATAGGCTTTGAAGGTAGCCATTTATAGCAGGGGGATGAATAGTCTCTGAGACTCCTCTGAAACGTAAGTTATTACGTCGACCTCTGTTGTCTAGGTCTTCAATTTTATCAGCTAGTTGTTGTATTGCCTCTGAGTTACTTTGGATGTCAGTATTCATCAAAGTTACTGAAGCTGTGTGCTCATGTTGTTTAGCTTCTACCTGAGAGTCTCTGTTGTCCAAAGTTGAGATGTCTTTCCTTAACTCATTAAAAAGATTTCGCATTTCTTGGACTGCTTCTTTAATATCCTCCTTGGAGGATAAGTTTCTGAGGTCATCCTTAGTGATTGTGTTTTGCATTTGTGTGTCCGTGCTTTGTTGTTGCATGGTGTTGGCCTGTGAGACTGCCTCTGCAATGTTGTCAGGTGGAGATATGGTTGATGTGTCAACTTGCTTTAGGAATCTATTTAGAGCACCAACTGGGTTACTTTTTTCTGCTTTTTGCTGCTTTTTGCAAGGCATCCCTCAATGTCTCTATTCATTAAGTGGATATAGGATTACTAGGAATAGCCTTGTATGATGTGCCTTCCTCTCTTGATGCAATTAGTATGGAGATTAGTGCTTAATACAGAAAATGTGATTATTCATAGTAATCTCCACTACTGTGATTAAACAAAATTTGTCAGGAGGGCTCTGCTTATTTTGACCTTTATATTGACACCAATGCAGTTTTTATGATAAAAAGGATTTTGAGTGCTGCATATGAAAATACACCTATGGCTGCTGAATTTGGCTGCTGCAACCCCCTGCGATTTAGTAACGATCCGGTCACTAAATTTCCTGTGACAGACCTGATTTGCAAACTGTATTTGGGGGGATCAGTTAGGCCTATAGATATATTACCCCTGGTATTCAACTGTGAATTTTATTATAGGCCAGCTCCCACATTTATAGCCTCAGTCTCGCCTCTCCTTTCAGAATTGTTCCGGAATCAAACGCAACTCCTCTGGTAATAGAGTATGTAATTATTCACAATAGGGATATAACTCTGTCAGTACCATCCTATTCTGTTAGTATATGCAAGAGAATTCCTAACGTGATCTGTTAGACTTAGCGGTGCTGCCCTCGTGGTCTCCAAGATGGTGTGTTGCGCACTTAGGCCTTACTATACCGCTGTGTGACAGTGTGATATATGTGCGGCTGGCTTACCCTGTTTAATGTCAGATAGTGTCCACGTTTCAGGGCCCAGCTGCGTGTATGCTGCGATTGTCTTCTTGTATGGGTAGAGGCTTAGGAAAATGAGCTGTGATATTCGCCCTGCTATCTCCGGTTCTCTATCTCAGCACGGGCATTGATGGCGCAGTTGTCGCGGCTGATGTATGCTGAAGTCAATCAGCGTTTATGCTTTCAGAGGGCATCGGTAGATGAAGTTTGCTTCAGTACTCCCACTGATAGTTAGATAAGTGGTAAAAGGAGCATTTATATAGTTAAAATGTACTTTGTACGGCTTGAGGGTTGAGGAGCTCTCCTACAACACAGCCATCTCCCAGCGTGGCTTGGCTCCGCCCCCCTCTCTTGCTATCTTTATTTGAAAAAGAAGGCATCTAAGCTAAGGAGCCAGCCAATTTTTGGGTTCAGACCCTGGACAGCACTTGTTTATTGGTTTTTTGGTAAATTTATCCACCAATTACCAAGAACAACCCAGGTTGTTCACCAAAAATGGGCCGGCATCTAAACTTGCATTTTTGCTTTTCAAATAAAGATACCAAGAGAATGAAGACAATTTGATAATAGGAGAAAATTAGAAAGTTGCTTAAAATTGTATGCTCAATCTGAATCACAAAAGAAAAAAAATTGTGTTCAGTGTCCCTTTAACATCAAAAATGTTCCCAGGATGCACTTCAGTCTGATCTCCTACTCCAATTACTGGTCATTATAATAATCCTATATTAGCTGAAAGTCACAAACAAACACTGTGTACAGCGCTTACTTAAACAATCCACGGTTCATCTATAACTATAGGAAACTACTCCAGCGTGTATCATGTGAGTCTAATCTATCCCAAGAGACACATATCTTGCAACCATGTCAGTGTCTTCTGCCCAAGTAGTTATCTGGTTCTACAGTAATATGTATTGGCGCTTCAGGCTTAACAGTCCGAGCACGATTGATTGGTGCTATAGGCGGCCACAGGTATTCGCTTCAAACAAAAACAAGTTCCACAGTACTTGATCAAGCTTAAAATAATCCTTTATGCCAATGTTTTAAAACCAAGACACAACGGCTTCCAGAGTGTTATAAACACCAACACTCCGCTACAAGAATGGTTCCTGACATGTTTCGGCTATACACTGTGTAATTATCTAACCATACAATTTGTACAATATATATATTTTTTTAACCCTTCCAATACGCATGAAGACCCGTTGCCTATGTGCAAGGGATAAACCGTGTTTTTTTTGAACAGGGATCATTGATTCAATGCTTTTTTTGTTGATACCCGCCACTAAAAGCAGCTTATTGTTGGTGTATAGCAGAGTGCATCCTAGACCTTATTGGGAATGCTGGTGATGTTGCCACAGATATGTGTGGTCATGGCATAGAAATGGTGAAACAAGGAAGTGGCTGGCAGTAAAGGGAGCTGAATTGGGGAAGGTTGTTTAAACCCCTCAATCTCAGCTCCTTTATTAGCCACATCTCTCATTTGAAAGACAATTCCCTGTTCATTTAAATGGTGGTGGTATTGGAAAGCCACAAGCTCCCCAAAATGTGTTGGTTTTTGTTTTTCTGGGCAAGGGGTCTTTATAAGCTCAACAATAAAAAGAAGTGTGTTGTCGTATATTGGGCAAGTTTCTCTTAAATGCATACGGTATATTCATTTTGCTTGTCCCAATGTGTGATTGCTTAAACTCCTGCACTGTCACAAAGTAACTCCTCTTAGCCTATACTTTAACCCCCAAAAGCCTGTATGGACCACTCTTTCAAATTTAGCTACCTTTGATGACCGATTAGTAAGATGATCACCATTGTCACCTGGCTATTTTCAATTTTGTTTACTAAAGTCTTTACAAAAATATGCTATTTTTAACACTTTTTTGTTGTTGCAGTTGTCTGACATGCCATGAAATATGTGTATAATAATAATAGTATATTTTTAACTGCTGGGCCTGTTGAGAAAAAAAATCGTATTTCAAAGAGCGATGAATTTTATCATCTTGATAATCTATGCATGCTGCTGTCCAAACAAGCTTAGTAAAATAAAACACCACCAGATATGAAACACTTTCACCAAAATACTCATCTTATATATGATCATTTTTTAAATATATGGGTAGTTTTAAATCTATCTGTGCCTTTTAGGGAGCAAGACATGGGCTGCCCTTTCTCTATGACTTCTGTCCGATTTCAAAAGAAGATAATTTTTTTTTTTTAATTTGTTATTCTTGGTGCTTAGATGTGGTACTACTAGGGTCCTTTTTATAAGCCCAGAACATACTACCATTCATATAAAAGAAAGTCATTGCAATTCTTCTGTCTATTACTTGCTACATAGATGGGCCGAAGACTCCATATTTGAAAGATGATACTCCCCTCTTTAATAAGTATTTAGTGTTTGGTCTGATATGCTGTCATGAGGAGATAGTATCTTCAATGGAGCCCCTATCCTGCTAATGTAAATACAGTACATTAGGTAGGTGTTTCTCGTTTTTACTGCAGTTTCTTGTTTGTCTTAGGGGAAGTAGGCTCTCTGAAAGACCTCTCCAAATAACAGAAACCATCCTGGTGCCTTGTGATCACCTAAAAATGATAGGGATTGTAAACCCTTCTTCAAATGATGGAATTTCTATTTTCAGTTTAGGGCTATATTCACTCTCTAGGCCAGTGTTTTTCAACCAGTGTGCCGTGGCACACTAGTGTGCCGTGAGAGATCCTCAGGTGTGCCGCGGCAGACTGACAACAGTGTGACATATTTTTTAAATTTTGCTTGTTTTTTATTCTGGGCCGTTTTTTTTATTTTGAGTGAGATGACTGAGGGTAACAGCGTAGTGGCAGCTCGCTCCCCCAACCCGTGTTCACACTTGGAAGGAACCCCCACCCACCACAACACGTGTCTAGTGCCGGCTATACACACCGCAACACTTCAATCCCCCATGCATGCTGGCACAGCTTTGCTCCTCCTCCAGAACAGTTCCAGCCAGCAGGGGTGTCCCTCTTTCAAATTTTTAAATATTGGGAGGTATGTGACAGGCTCATCAGGCATCATTTACAACCATGACATATTGACATTCATTCACAGACAATCATTATGATTGTTTGTGAATGAATGTCAATATGTCATGTATAGTTTGTAGGAGGCATGGCATGACAGCACAGTACAGTGTGTGTGTGTGTGTATATATGTGTATATATGTGTGTATATATATATATATATATATATATATATATATATATATATATATATATATATATATATATATATATATATATATATATATATATACACACACACACATACTGTATTAGGCTACAATGTGTGATTTTGTAAAATTTTGGGATGGTGGTGTGCCGCAGGATTTTTTAATGTAAAAAAAGTGTGCCACGGCAAAAAAAAGGTTGAAAATCACTGCTCTAGGCAAGCAGACGAGGTCGAAAGGAACCCCCATAAAAGCTTCCCTCCCACTCAAAACCCTTTGCTTGCTGGTGCTCAACCAGCATCTTAAAGGGCAACATAACCACACATTTGAAAAGGCAGGGTTCTTTAAAGGTAAGGTGAAGTTGAGCACACTTCTTAACGATATCTTACATAGATTAAAAAAATAAGCATAAGTTTCATTCATCAATATTATACTAATTATCGTAATTACTTATATTTCTACCTTACAAGTACTCTCCCGACACCAATCTTTCGTCTACCCACCATTTTTAAACATTTGATTGACAGTTTAAATCTATATAAACGTCCAATTAGCTTTTTCCCCATTAGGGGGTCAGCCCATCCATTCCTACGTCACTAGATACCTGAGCGCATGCGTCTTACTACAATCATCGTAGTTCCACCCGTGCTCGTTCGTGAGACGCGCATGTTCTGTGCGACCTGTGTTACTATTCTGCTGTTTTGTCTCAGAATAAGCATTTCATCGACCACGCTGCAAGTGAGTGTTGGATCCGATGTATGTATTTCCATATTTAATTTAAAAATTAATAATTTTGTTTTCTTTGTATCGGTAAGTGGCGCATGCGCAGACGAAATCTACTTCGTGAACGCGCTTTCACTTGACATAAAGAGAGGGTGAGACCGCTCTCTGACATGATAAAGAGAAACACGGAAGTGGCATGGGGGAGGAGTATTCAAATAAACGGTAGGAAAAATAAAGATTTGATTGCATCAAAAGTATAGAATAAAAATAAAGTTAGCGACTACGTTGTTATTAAATAATAGAATGCTTAGAGGCTTTCAATTCCGCTAAACTTTACCTTACCTTTAATATTAAACATCTGTCCCTCCTTGTGGTATGGGGATTGAGATACAGACCAATTAAAGGGCCACTAAAGTTAAAATTAAAGTTTCATGATTCAGATTAAACATGCAATTTAAAAAAAAATAATATACATCCATTATCAAAACCTGCACAGTATTGTATATGCACACTTTCTGAGGCTCCAGCTCCTACTGAGCATATGCAAAAGTGCTGTGTATATACATTTTGTGATTGGCTGATGGCTGTCACATGATACAACAAAGGGAAGGGACATTGAATTAACTTTGAAACTTGCCAGAAAATATTTTTTCAAATTCAAAGTAAGTGCTATTGCATTGTCATTTTATTGTGTATTTGTTAGTTATTCAATTATGTTATATTTATTGGTCCTTTAAGATTTATTTCCCTTACCATAAAAACTGTAGGCTTCCCAGTTCCAACTTGAAATGGAAGTGTAGACTTAACACTGCTATATTCTACAAAGTAATTGGTTGTATGTTAGTGTGACCCATTTTTATAGCTGTCCCTGATTTTTCACAACAGAGAAAATAACCTAGGTTACAACATGGTATCACTTATTGCTTTATTGATAACAACCATTTTTCCCCTCAATACAATACACACAGACATGCACAAAAAAAATATTGCTGATCTGGTGACTTTTAAACTGGAGCATCTGGAACCCCAAATAGCAAAATATGATGGAGAGGATCCTAAAATTGGAGCTTGGCCTGTACACCTCCAGAAACCACAGTCCATAGCAATAATAAGAGATAGAATTATGGCTAGAGCTGGTTCAACAGATATGCCAGTTGTTGTGTGCTAAGTGGATTTAATCTGCTTTGAATGACACCACACATTTCAATGCGTGTTGCGGTGTGTTATGGACAGTTTGATGTATTGTTTCAGTCTATTATACACAGCCTAAATTCAAATTAAATTTGACAATCTCAATTTCGGACTTTGCTCACTTGCCAATGCCTGTCATTAATAATAGACGAGAGGTATGATGTGGACTGGATCATAAGTAGTTCTTGATTCCTTTCCATTTGAAATGGATATACTTTAGCTGATTCTCATTTGTGAGAGTATATAACCATCTCTGATGTGAGGTTAATATTTGCTATAGATATATCTTATGTTTGTGATATGTATTTTATTCTCCCCATGTAGTAGATCGGCTTTACATGTCTGTATATATAACTCCCTTTCAGATGTCTTAAAGGGACACTCAAAACAAAATTAAACTTTCATGATTCAGATAGAGAATTCAATTTTAAACAACTTTACAATTTACTTCCATTAACAAAATGTGCACAGTCTTTTTATATTTACACTTTTTGAGTCACGAACTACTACTGAGCATGTGCAAGAATTCACAGAATATACGTATATGCATTTGTGATTGGCTGATGGCTGTCACATGATACAGGGGGAAGTGGAGTGGAAATAGACATAACTGACTTGGCAGACTACTTTTTTCAACCAAACACTTACCATCCGAAGTAACATCCCACCACAAGACTGCAACCTTCCCCCCAACCACTGAGAATGAAGTGAGTTCCCTAATGTCTTCCTCACACCTTACTACCTGCCCACTTGACCCTATCCCTTCACATCTAATACCTTCCCTGTCTTCTGCCCTCACTCCAGCTCTTACTCGCATATTCAACCGATCTCTTACTACTGGTTCATTTCCATCTTCCTTCAAACATGCAATGGTCAGCCCCATCCTCAAAAAACCCTCTCTCGACCCCAATTCTCCTGCAAACTATCGCCCCATATTACTGCTTCCGCTAGCTTCAAAAGCCCTTGAAAAACTAGTTTTCGATCGCCTAACCCACTCCCTGTCCTCCAACTTATTTCTTGACCCCTGCAATCTGGCTTCCGTTTTCAACACTCAACTGAGAAGGCCCTCACCAAGGTTACTAACGATCTTCTTTCTGCTAAAAACAATGGCCACTATTCTATACTTATCTTACTTGACCTGTCTGCTGCCTTTGACACTGTTGACCATCCACCTCCTCCTACGGACTCATCTCCCTTGGGCTCGGTGATATTGCCCTCTCCTGGATCTACTCTTATCTCTCTAATAGGTCCTTTTCTGACTCATTTGCTGGTGGCGACTCCTCTCCATTGCCTATGTCTGTTGGAGTACCTCAAGGCTCTGTTCTTGGCCCTCTACTCTTCTATATCTATACTTCCTCATTGGTTAAACTTATCAGTAGCTATGGCTTAAACTATCGCCTCTATCCCGATGATACTCAGATCTACCTATCCACCCCTGCACTCTCTCCTTCTGTCCTTTCCCACATCAGCGACTGCTTATCTGGCATTTCTTCCTGGATGGCCTCTCACCACCTAAAAATCAACATGTCTAAGACTGAGCTTCTTCTAATCCCCCCCATCTAATTCTACTACAGTTTCTAACTTTACTATCACTGTTGGCGACACCACTATCTCCCCATCACCCCAAGTCCGCTGCCTAGGAGTTGCACTTGACTCCAATCTGTCCTTCATACCCTACATCCAATTGCTCTCTTCATCTTGTCGCAACCACCTACGCAATATCTCCAAAATTTGTCCTTTTTGGAGTGCTAAAACTACTAAACGGCTAATCTATTCCCTAGTAATTTGCTGGCTTGACTACTGTAATAACCTACTAACTGGCCTTCCTCTCTCCCGCCTCTCCTCTCTTCAATCCATCCTAAATGCCTCTGCTAGGCTAATCCACCTCTCCCGACACTCTGTATCTGCTGCACCCCTCTGTGAGTCCCTTCACTGGCTCCCCATTCACAGCAGAATTAAATTCAAAATTCTTACTCTGACCTACAAAGCCCTTACCAATATAGCCCCCCCTACCTGTCCTCATACATCAACAAATATACTCCAGCCCGTCCCTTAAGATCCAACAACGATCTACTCCTTGCATCTTCTACCATCACCTCCTCCCATACTAGACTACAGGACTTCTCTTGTGCAGCACCAACCCTCTGGAATGCACTTCCTCTAGCTGTCAGACTTTCCCCCAACCTCTCCTCCTTTAAACGCTCCCTAAAGACCTTCTTGTTCAGGGAAGCCTATCATCAAATCAGTAACTAATGAATTGCACTTGCCTAATAGTTGCCCTCATGTAACTCCACACTAACATCATTCCCACCTTTGCAGTCCCCCACCACCTGTTGCTCACCCTCCTACCCATCTAGATTGTAAATTCTCACAGGAACAGGGCTCCCAATTCCCCCTGTATTTGTTTGTTAAATTTTGTCTGTTGTCTTATATTGTATTGTACTGTCCTTTTTATCTTTGTTTCCCATGGACAGCGCTGCGGAATCTGTTGGCGCTTTATAAATAAAGAATAATATATATATATATTATACACACACACACACGCCAGCAGGTGGCGGTGGTGCATAAAATTCAATAATTACACCCCTGAAGATTTCAAAGATGCATATATATAATTTTTTTTTTTTTTAAAACTTCTTCTACAGTCCTACTTTGTGATCATATCTACTTAGACAAAAACTCAGTACAGATCTAATTTCAGCATAAAGAAAAATGCTTTGTAGGGTAACTTTAACGGCAGTCAGTTAATTCTTATAATACAGGCGTTGAGCTACTTGGGATATATTTGTGTCACTCCTGATAGTTTGTTTTAGTGCATGTGCATTCTATTTAATCCAGTGATAGAGAGTTTAGACTGCATGCAACAGCGAGCAGTAGAGCAGATCAGTGTGGCCGATCAGGGAAAATAATGGAGACTGAAGTGGGTACTTCAACCAAGAAGAAAGCACATGGCCTCTTCCCTACTGTGAAAAGGGAAGTCACTGAGATTGTAAAGTCCTGTTTTCACAGATATTGGCTTGCAATAGAGATTTCAATTGGTAGCACCAAGAGTAGCATGTTACCATGATTTCTGCCGTTCTACACGCGCACAGTCTGCAGCCCCTCCTTCCCAGACCCCTCTCTCATTGGCTATGCAGCATTATGGGACTTGTAGTTAGTTCCTAGCCGTGGCCTAGAAACAATCCGGCCGCACCTGGCTAAATGTTAGGTGCGGTTAACAGTGGGCAAGTTGCGAGTGGTAAAAGTAAGTTGGGGGCACGCATGGGTGTCTTGGGGCTCCAAACTAGGTTTATCGAGCCCTGTGGTAAAGAACGATTATGTTCGTTAATTATCACTGGTACTGAATATAATCTGCTCGTTTTTACTGTTGTTTATTTTTTGTTATTTGATCTGCTTATCTCTGTTTTATTTTTTGCTATGATCTAGCATATATACTCGACAAGAGTGCCCTCTATCCCCATCTCTTCTTTAAATTTTGAATTTCCAATTTACTTCTATTGTCAAATTTGCTTCGTTCCCATGCTATGTGATAAAGAGATACTTAGGTAGGTGTCTGAAGCATTACATAGCAGGAAATAGTGCTGCCATTTAGTGCTCTTGCAAATTCATAACATTCTTGCAAAGCTGCTTCTGTATAGTGCTCCAAAAATAGGCCGGCTACTAAGCATACATCCCTGATTTTCAGCAAAAGATACCAAGAGAACAAAGAAAAATTGATAAAAGAAATAAATTACAAAATAGTTTAAAATTGCATGCTTTATTTGAATCATGAAAGAAAAAAATTGGGTTTCATATCCCTTTAACCCTTTGAGTGCTAATGACGGCTCTGAGCCGTCACAGAGTTTCCCACTCTGGTGCTAATGACGGCTCAGAGCCGTCACTAGCACTCTCCCACCTTGAGGGAGATCTGGGGGCTCCCACCACTTCTACCCCAGTGATCGTGCCTGTAGAGTGACAGGCATCGCCGGGGCTTCCTGTTTTGCGTGGTGACGTCATGGCAATAACGTGATGACGTCACCGTGCAACTTTATTTATACTTAACAATGTTAAGTATAGGAGCAGGGGGCATGCTGCTTAGAAGCCTGTATCTCAGGCATCTAAGCAGCTACAGACCCCCAAGACCCACCATTGGAAAGGTAATCGCCTAACCTTTCCAACAGTGTAAGTCTTGGGGGTCTGGAAAAAAAAAGTTAAAAAGATCTAAAACGGTCTTTATTTTAACAATGACACGTACTAAGCAGTGCGCTAGAAATCATTGAAATATATATATTATTCATAATTTTAAATTCATTTTACATTTTTTTTTCTTTCTTTTTTAACTTCATTTGTGCAGGGTCCATTGCCTCCTGTCACAGCCCTAAAAGTGGGTTGTGGTCTCTTCAGGAAGGCAAAGGAGGAGCTTCACCTTTTGTAAGTGTTTGCTAGGACAAAATGTGCCCTAGCTCCAATCAGTGTCTTTGCTTCAAAAACCATGTGACAGGATGAAAACAAACCACCTTTCAAAAAGACAATTCAAAGTATGTACTAATACTGAAAATGATTGTCTTTTTTTTTTTTTTTCCCCTAATTTACAGGCATCAATCGGTGTTCTCCTCATGACCTATTTAATGGGCACTTCACCCAGCTGATATTACTGACCACCCAGCTTACAGCTAACATTTAGCTAGAATTATCTAATATTTTTTTCAATGTTTGTTGCACAAACTATTATTAATTTAACTAATGCATTTAATTTGTGCTTTGTATAGCTTAAGTAACATTTATAAATAACAGAATATTTTGCCAGATGGTTGGCATTATTTCTGAGGAGAACACTGATTATTATTTATAGTAGTAGCCATTACCTTGAGCAGCCTACCATAAGAGGTGTTCAAAAAGTTCTTATGTCCAACTACCACCTCTTCCGAAAGACAATTCAAAGTATGTATTTCTACTGAACCCCAAGGCAGAGCATGTTGTGACATGCGATGTCAGCATGTCTGCAGAAAGATTGTTTGCCTGCACTTTTCATTTCTACCTGTAGATGTCACTGTTCAGTTGAAGCTTAAAAGGGCATTGTAATATACACTAGATTTTTCTTTGAATAAATGTTTTGCAGGTGATAGTTATATAGCCCATCTTGGGGTGTGTTTGTAAAAATGTATAGTTTTGCTTATTTTTAAATAATTTTGTGCTGATTTTCAGACTCCTTACCAAGCCCTGAAGTTTTAGATGTATACTGATGTATACAGACTTCAGGTTTCTTCTGTTTGTATAATGGGTCTTTTCAAATGCAGGGGAGGACCTGCTCTCAGCCCCTTTCTTATTTTTTTTTTTTTTTTAAATACTTTTTATTAAAGGGAAAAAAATATATAGAATAAACAGAACATGCCATCTTCATCATACAATACAAACAGAATAAGAAAAATAAGAAATAAAACAGACATGTCAATATCCATATACATGAAACAATTCCATATGCAATTGTTATTCTGATAACTAATATATCACCTTAGTTTCGCTCGTATAAATTCTGTTTATTTCAAACCTCATCCTATTGCCAATCTTAATAGAGAATAAAAAAAGAAAAACACCCCATCTGACCTTTTAATTGGATATTCTCCCTTTCTCTATCCACTTTAAACGATCTATATTTGCCCGCTTGTACTGTATCAGGAGAGAATCCTCTACTGGGAAGGGAAGAGAGGGGGGGGGGGGGGAGAGGGGAAAAAAAAATCATATATCTAAATGTAATATGTACTCTTCTCTTCCTATACTTCCTCACAAGTATTGTACCCATTGTATGGGCAGCACTTCCGCAACTATTAAATTCAAAAAAGGGAATGTATCTTGTAAAGGTTTAATAAATTGACGCTGTTCAGCTGAAGGCCATGAGCAGATATAATTTTTCCATTTCTTAAAAAACTTCCAATATTGTGTTTCTAGATTGGGTTTTAAGCTCAATCGTTCCAGTATCATCCGGCTTTTCATATTATTAATAAATTCCTGTAAGCTTGGAGTCATTTTTTGTTTCCATTTCTTACAAATTAGATGCCTTGCAGTTAGAATAGCGAGATTTATCAAATATCTGTTCTCCAGATTCTCTGCTGAGTTTAAAAAAAAAAAAATTGAAATGAATTTAATCTTATCTTGTAATTTACCACTTTATTTAACCAGAATTGCACTTTCATCCATTATTGTTGTATTTTAGGACATTTCCAGAAACAATGCATCAGATCAGCGTTTGAAATATTACATTTATAGCAGCAATTCTGCAGGGGAGACCATTTACTAATCCTTTCTGGAGTTAAATAGAAATTATTAACTATCTTGCATTGTGACTCCCTCATATTAACTCTGTCTGTGGCTTCTGCAGTCCGATTCAAACTATCAAGTATATCTTGACTTTGTACTGTCAGAAAATATTGTAAAAATTTCTCCTTCACCTTATTAATATGCTGCTGCCCCCTGAGTTTCATTACGTTTTGATACCAAAATGATATAGAGCTTGTCCCTATTTTATAGAGTGTTAGACCTGCATCAATACCTGGTTGTGCCCAGTCTGGCCCAAATCTTCCTACATATGTATCTATAATATGTCTTGCTTGTAGGTATGCACTGTTTAGCCGGCAGCTCAAATTTCTGAGTCAGCTTCTCATAAGATTTAATTACCCCGGTTTGTGGCTCTCTTATCTGAGAAAAATATATAAGACCTTTTTTTTGCCATTCCTGGAAGACACTGTTGTTATTCCCGGGTGAGAAATCTACCGTACCTATCATAGGGAGATACAGACACCTGATATTCCTGCCCCACCAGCTTACAATATTTTTGCCATGCTATGACTATATTGATGAATGTCACCATTTTGTTTACATTGCTCGGTAACGGTCTACTTGGGCAATGCAGTATTGCCTGTAAATTAAATGGCTTAATTATTTCATTTTCTAAATTATAATAAGTCACATGATCTGCCTTAACAAGCCAGTCTATGGCAAATTTTATTAACGTAACATAATTATATATCTTTTTATATTAGGTAGAGAAAATCCTCCAAATTGTTTACCATAACTTAATTTTTCCATCTCTAT
This sequence comes from Bombina bombina, assembly GCF_027579735.1. Lineage (NCBI taxonomy): Eukaryota > Metazoa > Chordata > Amphibia > Anura > Bombinatoridae > Bombina > Bombina bombina. The sequence goes on from NC_069499.1 coordinate 1,274,778,960, forward strand.
ACGTGGCTTCTTCTTCCCCCATATGAAGCCAGAACATGCCCTATTATATCTATCTATATCTTTCTTTAACATGAATAATGGTAAATTCTGTAATAAAAATAGCAATTTGGGAAAAATTATTATTTTGATTAACGTAATTCTTGCAGTTAATGACAAGTAGAATATATTCCATTTGACTAAATCAATCTGTATTTTATCCAGGAGATCTTTGTAATTTAATTGATACCATTCCTTCGTGTTCCTGCTAATTTTAATACCTAAATATATTGTACTTCTTTAAAAATATATTGCCCACTGTCTCCTGTTTTATTAATCCACAATAGTTCCGATTTACTTGGATTTATCTTATAACCAGAGAATGAACTAAATTTATTTATTACTTCCAGAAAACATGGAATACTGTTGGCTGTATTCTGCAAGAACATCAAAATATCATCTACAAATACCTGATAATAATAATAATCTAAAGAAATCAGGACCTTTTGAGTACCTATTTTAACTGGTTGCAGTTCTTTTCTAATATAGATTGCGAGAGGTTCTAATGTGATATCAAACAAAAGTGGAGACAGTGGGCAACCCTGACGTGTACCCTTCTCCAACGTAATATATAGCGAGAGTTCTCCATTGACCAATAGTTGTGATTAAGGTTTGTTGTAGATCAGCCCCACCAAGTCAGCCAGTGCGCCGTAGAAACCAAACTTTTCTAGTGATGTAAATAAATTATTCCATATAATGGAATCAAACACTTTTTCAGCATCCACTGTTAGTATTGCCAAGTCCCTATCTTTATACTGATTATACTTCCCCCCGGCGTCCTGGACCTGCTGATGGCTATGATCTACAACCATTAATACTCTACGCCTGTTTCGTGCTGAATTTCTGCCTGGGATAAATCCTGCCTTTCTCAGACTTTTTCAGCCTTTCTGCTATTAATGACGTTAGTATTTTGTAGTCATGATTCAGCAGTGAAATAGGGCGGTACGAGGACATATCCTCTGGGTCCTTCCCTTTTTTATGTATTAATGTTATTGAGTTCGAAAAATACGGTGAGTACATATCTTTTTTGAGATAATAATAGTTATATAATTTAGTTAATGTCTCAGCAATCTCCTCCTGCGTAATTTTGTAAAATTCGGCCGTAAGACCATCTGGTCCGGGTGCCTTCCCTGATTTAGCTTTTTTGATTATATTTACTACTTCTGTTTCCGTAATTGGCGCATTTATCAGTTGTAATGCTTCCTGAGATATCCTTGGGACATTTAACCCTTCCCAAAATTGATCTTTCACTTGTAGTACTATATTCCCCTCTGAATACAAGTTTTGATAATACTTCAGAAATAGCTCCCTGATTTCTGATGTACCAGTATGAAGTTTTCCTGCACTTTTAATTGCAGGTATCATGTTTTAATTTTTTCCGACATTTAACCAACTTAGCCATATGTTTTTCCGATACCCCTAGATGTTTTTCCGAGACCTAGCTTTTAACTCTTCTCGTGCCCATTTTTCCTTCATAAATTGTTCCCTTTCTGCTCTTGCAGCTTTATATTTACTCCATGTATTATCATTAGGATTTTTTAAATGGCTTTCATAAGAGTTTCTTAGCTGATTTGCTAATTGCATTTCTCTGGCTTTATTCTTCAGGAACAACTTTATCATATACGTATAACTGCCTTACCCGCCTCCCACAAGATCTCAGTTCTACTTACATGTTCTTTATTATGTAATACATATTCACGCCATTTTTGTTTTAACCAGTGTACAAACTGCATATTATTATTCATAAAACTCGGGAAACGGAAAGTATTTATCTTCTTCTGCGTCAGATTTGGCATATAAATTTTTAAACTAATGATCGCATGATCTGAAAGCATTATATCTGCATTATATCTGCAATATCATATTTCAATAACTGCTCATCCACCAAGAACATATCTATTTGAGAAAAATTATTATATGTTTTAGATTCACAGGTATATACATGCTCATCCGGATTTTGTAACCTCCATATGTCCTTCACCCTGATTACTTTTGTAAATTTCCAGAAAAATGTTGCTTCCCTATAATTAGCTGTTCTGCGTCTAAGTTTAAATCTATCTATCTCGGGGTTTAGAGTGTTATTCATATCTCCGGCTAGTATCAAATTTGGCCGTAGATATGGCATTAATTTTATTTTGAGCATATCCCAGAATTTCATTTCCATCTTATTTGGGCCGTATATATTACATAGAGTCCAAACAATAGTATCAGTTTTGACCTGTAGGATAATATATCTTTTATGGAGATCTAATTCTTGATTTATAATTGAATAGGTTAAATTCTTATTAAAAAGGACAGCCACTCCACATTTTTGCTTATCACAAGGAGTGGCGATTTATCTAAGCAATCCAATTTGTTTTCAGCTTTTGTATCTCTGTATTTTTAAGTTGTAACTCCTGTAGAAATATAATATCTGCCTTATGCTTTTTCACCATTTTTAATATGTTCTTACGTTTAATGGGGGAGGTTATCCCCCCACATTCCAAGATAATAGTTTCAATGACATATTAATTGGCTATATTATATCTGATATTAGCAAAAAAAAAAAAGAAGAGAGAACCCCCCCCCCCCCCTCTCTCCCAGTGTCCTAGATCCAGCTATGCCTTTAGGCCAATTACCCAAATACCTTCTGCCTTTATCCATAATTTTCTACTTCAATATTGTTATCCTGGAAGAACAATTTAGCTTCTTCTACTGTATTTAACACTGTATTGCCCTCTATCCCAAGGACTGTGATTTTTGCATGGTATTTCATAGTGGCCTTTAGTTCTGCTTTAATTAAATTTGTACAGAATGGTGCCATTGCGCGTCTCTTTGTTGATGTCTCAACAGAAAAATCCTGAAATAGCAGGATTTGTTTCGTATCTATAGTAAGTGTTTGGGCTTTTCTGTAGTATTGCATTATTTTCACTTTATCTTGAAAGTTTAAATATTTGATCACAATCATTCTAGGGCGTACATTACCTCCTGGAGAGTATCTGACACTCCCAACCCTATGTGCACGTTCTACTTGCAATACGCCATTTACAGGTTGTATCCCCAATAAGTTTGGCAATGTACAAAATGTCACTAAATCTTCATACTCCTTTGATTCCGGTAACCCCACTATCCTTGCATTACTCCGTCTAGATCTATCCTCTAGGTCTTCAATCTTTGATTGCAATGCCTTAATCATATCTGTCTGTCTAGCCATGTTTACATCCTGCTTGTCATTTCTGTCTGATACCCGATTTTCAACCTCCGTTATTCTACTTGCAAACTGTCTAATTTCGATTGAAAAATCAGAGATTTCTTTTTTGACTATATCGAATTGAGGTAATATTAGGTCCGCTAGCTGGTTAGTTGTTAATTGCGTTTCTATATTACTATCTGAACATATTGAGCTAGTTTCTTGGCTAATGTCTTGTAAGGATTTCTGTCTTTTATCTCTCTTTATAGGCATAGCTGGTGACCTATTTTTTGTGATATACCTTTCCATGAATTCCCTCTCAAAGTCTCTCAATTTATGTAGTATAACGAGATATATAACTGATATTCATACACCCGGCCCTTACAGCAATAACCCAGATCTCATCACAATTTACCCTCTCTTACTTATTTCAAAAGTTACTATCGGGGTAGCACATTCAACTAGAAGACCTGAAATACTTATCTATATTTCTATCACAGGGCCACCCGACCCAAATATAGATTATCTTAGTTGCTACAGAACTTCGCCGCCACGCTCCCCGTTCGGATGAGTAGCTTCACGTATTTCTATGTGTTTACCTAGCAAGGCCACACAATTCAGCTAAAAAGATGAACATTTCTATATATATTTGCCTAGCAAGGACATCCATGCTTAATTAATTTAATGATACCACACTTTTGTATTACTTCTTGTCTGCCCTTGCTGCCCTTCACTGATTACAATGCTTACTCCAAATAATATTTGTACTATGTAATTCTCTATCTAGTTTTGTTGAATTTATACACACCTCATGGTTTTTATTGCATTGTTTCCACACCCTTTTTTTTTTTTTTTTTAAATCCCTTGCAGATACAACCTACAAATGCACATTAAGGAAGGAGCTCTATGTGACCACCCATCCGTATACATATACAAAATACCATGTGGCAAAATGCATGACCAAATATGCCTAATAGCTTATACTCTAAAGCATACTAAAGTATTTTTAGATACATTTTCCTTCCAGAAGCTCCAAATATTTGAATGCAACTAAGGCCTTTAATCTTTGTCCCCATTTAATGATTCACTTTTCTGTTTACCCAATACACCCCCCCCCCTTTCCCTGTTTCCCCCTCTTTTCTCCAACATAGGTGTGTCCGGTCCACGGCGTCATCCTTACTTGTGGGATATTCTCTTCCCCAACAGGAAATGGCAAAGAGCCCAGCAAAGCTGGTCACATGATCCCTCCTAGGCTCCGCCTACCCCAGTCATTCTCTTTGCCGTTGTACAGGCAACATCTCCACGGAGATGGCTTAGAGTTTTTTAGTGTTTAACTGTAGTTTTTCATTATTCAATCAAGAGTTTGTTATTTTCAAATAGTGCTGGTACGTACTATTTACTCAGAAACAGAAAAGAGATGAAGAATTCTGTTTGTATGAGGAAAATGATTTTAGCAACCGTAACTAAAATCCATGGCTGTTCCACACAGGACTGTTGAGAGCAATTAACTTCAGTTGGGGGAACAGTGTGCAGTCTCTTACTGCTTGAGGTATGACACATTCTAACAAGACGATGTAATGCTGGAAGCTGTCATTTTCCCTATGGGATCCGGTAAGCCATGTTTATTACGATTGTAAATAAGGGCTTCACAAGGGCTTATTTAAACTGTAGACTTTTTCTGGGCTAAATCGATTGATTATTAACACATATTTAGCCTTGAGGAATCATTTTATATGGGTATTTTGATATAATAATATCGGCAGGCACTGTTTTAGACACCTTATTCTTTTGGGGCTTTCCCAAAGCATAGGCAGAGTCTCATTTTCGCGCCGGTGTTGCGCACTTGTTTTTGAGAGGCATGGCATGCAGTCGCATGTGAGAGGAGCTCTGATACTTATAAAAGACTTCTGAAGGCGTCATTTGGTATCGTATTCCCCTTTGGGTTTGGTTGGGTCTCAGCAAAGCAGATACCAGGGACTGTAAAGGGGTTTAAAGCTTAAAACGGCTCCGGTTCCGTTATTTTAAGGGTTAAAGCTTCCAAAATTGGTGTGCAATATTTTCAAAGCTTTAAGACGCTGTGGTGAAAATTTGGTGAATTTTGAACAATTCCTTCATGTTTTTTCGCAATTGCAGTAATAAAGTGTGTTCAGTTTAAAATTTAAAGTGACAGTAACGGTTTTATTTTAAAACGTTTTTTGTACTTTCTGTTCAAGTTTATGCCTGTTTAACATGTCTGAACTACCAGATAGACTGTGTTCTGAATGTGGGGAAGCCAGAATTCCTATTCATTTAAATAAATGTGATTTATGTGATAATGACAATGATGCCCAAGATGATTCCTCAAGTGAGGGGAGTAAGCATGGTACTGCATCATTCCCTCCTTCGTCTACACGAGTCTTGCCCACTCAGGAGGCCCCTAGTACATCTAGCGCGCCAATACTCCTTACTATGCAACAATTAACGGCTGTAATGGATAATTCTGTCAAAAACATTTTAGCCAAAATGAACCCTTGTCAGCGTAAGCGTGGCTGCTCTGTTTTAGTTACTGAAGAGCATGACGACGCTGATATTAATATCTCTGAAGGGCCCCTAACCCAATCTGAGGGGGCCAGGGAGGTTTTGTCTGAGGGAGAAATTACTGATTTAGGGAACATTTCTCAGCAGGCTGAATCTGATGTGATTACATTTAAATTTAAATTGGAACATCTCCGCATTTTGCTTAAGGAGGTATTATCCACTCTGGATGATTGTGAAAATTTAGTCATCCCAGAGAAACTATGTAAAATGGACAAGTTCCTAGAGGTGCCGGGGCTCCCAGAAGCTTTTCCTATACCCAAGCGGGTGGCGGACATTGTTAATAAAGAATGGGAAAGGCCCGGTATTCCTTTCGTCCCTCCCCCCATATTTAAAAAATTGTTTCCTATGGTCGACCCCAGAATGGACTTATGGCAGTCAGTCCCCAAGGTCGAGGGAGCGGTTTCTACTTTAAACAAACGCACCACTATTCCCATAGAGGATAGTTGTGCTTTCAAAGATCCTATGGATAAAAAATTAGAAGGTTTGCTTAAAAAGATGTTTGTTCAGCAGGGTTACCTTCTACAACCCATTTCATGCATTGTCCCTGTCACTACTGCCGCATATTTCTGGTTTGATGAACTGCTTAAGGTGCTCGATAGTGACTCTCCTCCTTATGAGGAGATTATGGACAGAATCAATGCTCTCAAATTGGCTAATTCTTTCACTCTAGACGCCTCTTTGCAATTGGCTAAGTTAGCGGCTAAGAACTCTGGGTTTGCTATTGTGGCGCGCAGAGCGCTTTGGTTGAAATCTTGGTCGGCTGATGCGTCTTCCAAGAACAAGCTACTAAACATTCCTTTCAAGGGGAAAACGTTGTTTGGTCCTGACTTGAAAGAGATTATCTCTGATATCACTGGGGGTAAGGGCCACGCCCTTCCTCAGGATCGGCCTTTCAAGGCAAAAAATAGACCTAATTTTCGTCCCTTTCGTAAAAACGGACCAGCCCAAGGTGCTACGTCCTCTAAGCAAGAGGGTAATACTTCTCAGGCCAAGCCAGCTTGGAGACCAATGCAAGGCTGGAACAAGGGAAAGCAGGCCAAGAAACCTGCCACTGCTACCAAGACAGCATGAAATATTGGCCCCCGATCCGGGACCGGATCTGGTGGGGGGCAGACTCTCTCTCTTCGCTCAGGCTTGGGCAAGAGATGTTCTGGATCCTTGGGCGCTAGAAATAGTCTCCCAGGGTTATCTTCTGGAATTCAAGGGACTTCCCCCAAGGGGGAGGTTCCACAGGTCGCAGTTGTCTTCAGACCACATAAAAAGACAGGCGTTCTTACATTGTGTAGAAGACCTGTTAAAAATGGGAGTGATTCATCCTGTTCCATTAAGAGAACAGGGGATGGGGTTCTACTCCAATCTGTTCATAGTTCCCAAAAAAGAGGGAACGTTCAGACCAATCCTAGATCTCAAGATCTTAAACAAATTTCTCAAGGTCCCATCGTTCAAGATGGAAACCATTCGAACTATCCTTCCTTCCATCCAGGAAGGTCAATTCATGACCACGGTGGATTTAAAGGATGCGTATCTACATATTCCTATCCACAAGGAACATCATCGGTTCCTAAGGTTTGCATTCCTGGACAAACATTACCAGTTCGTGGCGCTTCCTTTCGGATTAGCCACTGCTTCAAGGATTTTCACAAAGGTACTAGGGTCCCTTCTAGCGGTGCTAAGACCAAGGGGCATTGCAGTAGTACCTTACCTGGACGACATTCTGATTCAAGCGTCGTCCCTTCCTCAAGCAAAGGCTCACACGGACATTGTCCTGGCCTTTCTCAGATCTCACGGCTGGAAAGTGAACGTGGAAAAGAGTTCTCTATCCCCGTCAACAAGGGTTCCCTTCTTGGGAACAATTATAGACTCCTTAGAAATGAGGATCTTTCTAACAGAGGCCAGAAAAACAAAGCTTCTGGACTCTTGTCGGATACTTCATTCCGTTCCTCTTCCTTCCATAGCTCAGTGCATGGAAGTGATCGGGTTGATGGTGGCGGCGATGGACATAGTTCCTTTTGCGCGCATTCATCTAAGACCATTACAACTGTGCATGCTCAGTCAGTGGAATGGGGACTATACAGACTTGTCTCCGAAGATACAAGTAAATCAGAAGACCAGAGACTCACTCCGTTGGTGGCTGTCCCTGGACAATCTGTCTCAAGGGATGATGTTCCACAGACCAGAGTGGGTCATTGTCACGACCGACGCCAGTCTGATAGGCTGGGGCGCGGTCTGGGGATCCCTGAAAGCTCAGGGTCTTTGGTCTCGGGAAGAATCTCTTCTACCGATAAATATTCTGGAACTGAGAGCGATATTCAATGCTCTCCAGGCCTGGCCCCAGCTTGCGAGGACCAGGTTCATACGGTTTCAATCAGACAACATGACGACTGTTGCGTACATCAACCATCAGGGGGGAACAAGGAGTTCCCTAGCGATGGAAGAAGTAACCAAAATTATTCTTTGGGCGGAGTCTCACTCCTGCCACCTGTCTGCTATCCACATCCCAGGAGTGGAAAATTGGGAAGCGGATTTTCTGAGTCGGCAGACATTGCATCCGGGGGAGTGGGAACTCCATCCGGAAATCTTTGCCCAAGTCACTCACCTGTGGGGCATTCCAGACATGGATCTGATGGCCTCTCGTCAGAACTTCAAAGTTCCTTGCTACGGGGCCAGATCCAGGGATCCCAAGGCGGCTCTAGTGGATGCACTAGTAGCACCTTGGACCTTCAAACTAGCTTATGTGTTCCCGCCATTTCCTCTCATCCCCAGGCTGATAGCCAGGATCAAGCAGGAGAGGGCGTCGGTGATCTTGATAGCTCCTGCGTGGCCACGCAGGACTTGGTATGCAGATCTGGTGAATATGTCATCGGCTCCACCTTGGAAGCTACCTTTGAGACGAGACCTTCTTGTTCAGGGTCCGTTCGAACATCCGAATCTGGTTTCACTCCAGCTGACTGCTTGGAGATTGAACGCTTGATTTTATCGAAGCGAGGATTCTCAGATTCTGTTATCGATACTCTTGTTCAGGCCAGAAAGCCTGTGACTAGAAAGATTTACCACAAAATTTGGAAAAAATATATCTGTTGGTGTGAATCTAAAGGATTCCCTTGGGACAAGGTTAAGATTCCTAGGATTCTATCCTTCCTTCAAGAAGGATTGGAAAAAGGATTATCTGCGAGTTCCCTGAAGGGACAGATTTCTGCCTTGTCGGTATTACTTCACAAAAAGCTGGCAGCTGTGCCAGATGTTCAAGCCTTTGTTCAGGCTCTGGTTAGAATCAAGCCTGTTTTCAAACCTTTGACTCCTCCTTGGAGTCTCAATTTAGTTCTTTCAGTTCTTCAGGGGGTTCCATTTGAACCCTTACATTCCGTTGATATTAAGTTATTATCTTGGAAAGTTTTGTTTTTAGTTGCGATTTCTTCTGCTAGAAGAGTCTCAGAATTATCTGCTCTGCAGTGTTCTCCTCCTTATCTGGTGTTCCATGCAGATAAGGTGGTTTTACGTACTAAACCTGGTTTTCTTCCAAAAGTTGTTTCTAACAAAAACATTAACCAGGAGATTATCGTACCTTCTCTGTGTCCAAAACCAGTTTCAAAGAAGGAACGTTTGTTGCACAATTTGGATGTTGTTCGCGCTCTAAAATTCTATTTAGATGCTACAAAGGATTTTAGACAAACATCTTCCTTGTTTGTTGTTTATTCCGGTAAAAGGAGAGGTCAAAAAGCAACTTCTACCTCTCTCTCTTTTTGGATTAAAAGCATCATCAGATTGGCTTACGAGACTGCCGGACGGCAGCCTCCCGAAAGAATCACAGCTCATTCCACTAGGGCTGTGGCTTCCACATGGGCCTTCAAGAACGAGGCTTCTGTTGATCAGATATGTAGGGCAGCGACTTGGTCTTCACTGCACACTTTTACCAAATTTTACAAGTTTGATACTTTTGCTTCTTCTGAGGCTATTTTTGGGAGAAAGGTTTTGCAAGCCGTGGTGCCTTCCATTTAGGTGACCTGATTTGCTCCCTCCCTTCATCCGTGTCCTAAAGCTTTGGTATTGGTTCCCACAAGTAAGGATGACGCCGTGGACCGGACACACCTATGTTGGAGAAAACAGAATTTATGTTTACCTGATAAATTTCTTTCTCCAACGGTGTGTCCGGTCCACGGCCCGCCCTGGTTTTTTTAATCAGGTCTGATATTTTATTTTCTTTAACTACAGTCACCACGGTACCATATGGTTTCTCCTATGCAAATATTCCTCCTTAACGTCGGTCGAATGACTGGGGTAGGCGGAGCCTAGGAGGGATCATGTGACCAGCTTTGCTGGGCTCTTTGCCATTTCCTGTTGGGGAAGAGAATATCCCACAAGTAAGGATGACGCCGTGGACCGGACACACCGTTGGAGAAAGAAATTTATCAGGTAAACATAAATTCTGTTTTTATTTTAAAACAAAAAACAAAAACAAAAAACCTCTTTTTGTTTGCCTCTAAATCTCCTTCCTTGCTACTATACCAACGGGGTTAATATATGCACTTACGTACTTAATGCCCTCTAAGTTATAATTGAAATTCTAAAACGATTGCCCAGCTTGGATTACTAAAGCCCCACACTATTTTCAGGCCGCCTTATAAACTTTAATTATTCTTAGCTTAATGCTGCAAAAAAGGTTTAACATTCTTATAAAGCCAGTTCTTATACTGCAGAATGTCCTGTCTTGTTAGAACCATTCAATTTGCCGCATGTTCATCAACTCCAGTTGCCAGCAATTTTATCAGGGTAATGAGCAAGCAGAATATATATATATATATATATATATATATATATATATATATATATATATATATATATATATATATATATATATATATATATATATATATATATATATATATATATATATATATATATATATATATATAAAAAATTTTTTGACAGCTTGTGCCTAATAACCAGGCAAACTTTTACACTTTTATGAGCTCAATACCAGAGTACATTATTTATGTCCCTTTATATCAGATAGACCACACCATTCCATATCCATATCTTGCTGGAGTTATGACCTGTTGTAGCCTGTTTGTTTGCACACAATCCAACAGTTCACACGACCAGGAAAAAATAATTACAAGAGCAAATCAGTGATGTAGCTGTCGTTGCAGGTAGGCAATAAAGAATATATAATTGCAAAGGCAAATCAGTGTTTTCAAGTTGCCAGCAGTCTCTCAAGATAATGAGCAAGCAGATTACGTTTGGCAGCATGTGCCTATTAGCCATACAAACTTTGCACTTTTATAAACTCAATACCAGAGTACATTATTTATGCCCCTTTATATCAGAAAGACCACTCTGTTCCGTATCTTGCAGGAATAATACCCTGTTGTAGCGTGTTAACTTGCGCCTCATCCAACGGTTCATAAGGCCAATAATAAATAATTGCAAAGGTAAGTCAATGATAAAGCTATCGTTGCAAGTAGGCAAAATAAAAGTCAAACTGTTCACCACAGACGCACAGTTCTCTTTAGCATTAATTTCCCACCCACACAGCACAGGGCATATACTTGCGGTTTCTATTGAATGCTTAAAACGCAGATGTCTCACGAAGACACTCCGTACTCCTTCACCGCCTATTCTCAGGATACCTCCCCAGTTGCGATACCTCGCCTCTGATACAGGGCTCCACTTGTGTTCAGCGAAGGCGGAATTATAAGGTTCTGCCGGTTTTTGCGTGGATCTTTTTCCCCAACGCTCCTTCTTGCTCACCAGTGTGTTACTTCTTTACACGCAAGCAGTCCTTTACCGCTTATCTTCCGCTCTGGCTATGTGATGTTTGCGTTGTGTGTCTGGGCCAGCACCATCCGGCCAGCTTGTGGCAATAGCTGACTTCCGTCCTCCACGCCTCTCCCTAACCAGGGTCCAACGTCACCACAATAGGAGTGAATAGGAGTCACAATTTTTGGGCGTCCTAGGTCGACCAAGCTCCTTACACTTGGAGCTACTCAGAGCGCGCTCTCAGCCCCTTTCAGTGTGTGTCCCAGCCTAACCTCATCAACAGTGCTAAATTAGGAGCTACTTAGTACGTTTTTGAAAGGTTTTATACTGGATTTTTAGATCAGTATCTGTGCATATTATTCTTTACAGTAGTGTCTATTACATACAGTTATGAAATCCCACAGTTTTTAATTTATTTCTTTTATTAATTTTCTTCGCTCTCTGTTATCTTATCTTATGTTGAAAAGCAGGGATGTAAGCTTAGCAGCCAGCCCATTTCTGGAGCACTATATGGCAGCAGTTTTGCAAGAATGTTTTTCCATTTGCATGAGCACTGGATAACGGCACTATTTCCTGCCATCTAGTGATCCAAATGCCTACCTAGGTATTCATATTTACTGCATTCCTCTTTTTTTCACTTTCCACCCCCTTGCTGAACTCCACCATGGTGCAGGGTGACAAAGGGGAAGCAGAGAAGCTAAGGCAGGGCTTGACAAAATTTTTCTAAATCTATGAGCCAACCAAAAAACTTGGGATCCAGTTTTTTTTTTCTTTAATGAATGTGTGTGTGTATACATCAGAGGCTGAGTCTTTCTTTGAAATATATTTAAAAAAAGACAGCTAGACCATTGTCAATTTAAAAATCAAACAAGCATTGAGGCTAATTTCTGCACTCTCTTAGGAGCCATATATTATATCACCAGCATTAGTGTGGAGCAGCAGCCCCTCCCACATAACCTATGGTTAGCTAGAAGGCAGAGCAGTTAACACAATGGCTGCCAAAACAGGCTGCAGGTTGCTGCACAGCATTACACTTGCAGTACTCTCTGGTAGTCGGGGGTTAGAAAGAACAAGCGGAAGTGCCTAATTTAAAATTTAATTTCAAACTCACCTGCAGAAACATTTTCACACAAAAAAAAATTTCATTGCAGAAAGTGAAAAAAAGTTTGGCCTCTGTGCTCCTGAAAATGATTGTCCATTTAAATAATTAGATTCTTGCTACCATTATGGTTATTTTTTACAGTAGTACTCATTACCTTGGACTGCTAATCAGAAGATGTGCTAAAGAACAAACAAAAAAAAGAACAAAAAAAAACGTGTTAGCTTCACCCGGATATACATGCACTAGCAACAAGAAGTCAGTTTCTTATCCATGCTCGGTCACTCATTCACTCACTGGCCACTTTATTAGGTACGTCTTGCTAGTACTGAGTTGGACCCCCTTTTGCCTTCAGAACTGCCTTAATTCTTCGTGGCATAGATTCAACAAGGTGTTGGAAACATTCCTCAGATATTTTGGTCCATATTGACATGATAAATCTGCAGCAACTGCGTGATGCTGTCGCCTGCACATCCATGATGCGAATCTCCTGTTCCACCACATCCCAAAGGTGTTCTATTGGATTATGACCTGGTGAATGTGCAGGTCATTGGAGTACAGTGAACTCATTGTCATGTTCAAGAAACCAGTTTGAGGTGATTTGAGCTTTGTGACATGGTACATTATCCTGCTGGAAGTAGCCATCATAAATGGGTACACTGTAGTCATAAAGGGATGGACATGGTCAGGAACAATACTCAGGTAGGCCGTGGCGTTTAAACAATGCTCAATTGGTACTAATGAGGCCCAAAGTGTGCCAAGAAAATATCCCAAACACCATTACACCACCACCAGCCTTAACCATTGATACAAGGCAGGATGGATCCATGCTTTCATGTTTACGCCAAATTCTGACCCTACCATCTGAATGTCGCAGCTGAAATCGAGATTCATCAGATTTGGCAACATTTTTAAAATCTTCTGTTGTCCAATTTTGGTGAGCCTCTGCGAATTGTAGCCTCAGTTTCCAGTTCTTAGCTGACAGGAGTGGCACCCGGTGTAGTCTTCTGCTGCTGTAGCCCATCTGCTTCAAGGTTTGACATGTTGTGCATTCAGAGATAGTATTCTGCATACCTTGGTTGTAACGAGTGGTTATTTGAGTTACTTTTGCCTTTCTATCATCTCAAACCAGTCTGCCCATTCTCCTCTGTCCTCTGACATCAACAAGGCATTTTCGTCTCTGTAAGCCCTAGAGATAGTTGTGTGTGAAAATCCCTGTAGATCAACAGTTTTTAAAATACTCAGACCAGCCCATCTGGCACCACCAACCATGCAACATTCAAAGTCACTTAAATCCCCTTTCTTCCCCATTCTGATGCTCGGTTTCAACTTCAGCAAGTCGTCTTCACCATGTCTAGATGCCTAAATGCATTGAGTTGCTGCTATGTGATTGGCTGATTTAGCAATATGTGTTACCAAGCAATTGAACAGGTGTACCTAATAAAGTGGCCGGTGAGTGTGTGTGTGTATAAAAATAAATTATATATATATATATATATATATATATATATATATATATATATATATATATATATATAATTACACACAAAGGGGAAAACAGTGCATAACAATTCTATACTAAAATATATAAAAAACCTACAGACAAAAAAAACGTATAGAAAATGCAAATAGAAAAATGTGGTGTTAAGTCCAATAAATGACTGAATATAATGATGGGTACCCTTACCAGAAGTTACCTCAATTTAATGAGGTAAGTTGCCGCAACTGCAAGGGGTAGTAGAATTCCAGAGTATGAGGGCTCTGTATGAAGAGAGGGATCTATGGCGATTAATCCTCTTGGAGTATGTAGATACAGGAGTATTATCCTCTGTTAGTCTCCTCTCAGAGATGTATACCTGCAGGAGATCCCCGACCTCGGTCCCCGGTGTACAATGAAGCATCAGACGGCAGCTGCTTCACTTTATTATCGCCGCACTCCACAGTTCTGATCGTTTTGCAAAAAAATCTGGAAAAAAAAAATCTTAAAAAAATCTGGAAAAGTGTAAGAATAGACACAAGAGGCACTCCTAGTGTAATATGTCTTAAAAAAAGATGCACATATGAGTTAAAAGAAATATCCGCACTCACTTGGTTCGACCTCATCCACTATGAGGTATTTAAACAGCTCAGTGGTAGAGATGTCTCATCGATGTAAGCCCTCACAGTCCTCCCAGGATATCCTTGTGTGGTTATTTGGTACATCCACTCCCAATGATAATAAAGAATGGGGTGCACAGCTAATGATTAGAGAGTTCAGGGACTGATAGTAAAGAAAAGCTATATCGATGTGTACAAAATCTATGTTTATTTATAAAACCAAAAGATGTGGTTCGAATATACAAAGTTCAATAAAAAGTCCAAGCATGGAATCGCTCTCCAGTTGAGGAGGTACAATCTAAAAATTATATGGCTAACACACAGTTAACCTATCAATAAGTATGGAGCATGGCAATCCAGGAGAATATGTATTGACCCCACTGATTGTCGGCTATTGCGCTCTGTGTATTGAATCTAAAAGATTCAGAGTGTGAGGGCATCAACACTTAATGTACTTAAAACATACAAAAACTGATGCACTATTCCGCTCCGTGTGTAACCTGTGAGTCGTGACGTATGGCGGGAGCGGAACCTAAAGCGTATCACACCACTATTGGTTGCTTCTTCAGAGGTGAGGGCCGCCCCCCAGACCTTGGATTTAAAGCGTTAGTTACCTGGTAAATTACATGTCATCTGCCCCTAATCAACCATCTTAATTATTGACAAATAGCCTGCATTGCTGATTTGCATTCTCAATTCCTTGGATATCTTTTTATATCCCTTTCCTGTTTTATACAGTTCAACTACCTTTTCCCGCAGATCCTTTGACAATTCTTTTGCTTTCCCCATGACTCAGAATCGTCAGTACACTACTGGATGAAAGATGCAATGGTCTTTCAGGAGTCCAGAAAATCATTGACCTTTTATATACACACACACTAATTACAAGCAAACATATCACAGGTGAGGATGGTTACCTTTTAATAGCCATTCAAACCCCTTTGTGTCAACTTGTGTGCATGTTATCAGGCTAAAACCAGGGTATCTAAACTTTTGATCAGGGTCATTTGGGTAGTTTCTGTTGTCATTATGATTTAAAAATAGTAAACACAGTTGATTGATAATAAATGGCTTCAGCCAAACACTAACCATGAGTGAAAGAAAAGATTTTGTGTTATCATTCATATTCTCTGAAAAATGGCCAAGAAATCAATTCTGCCTGGGTATGTAAACTAATGAGCACAACTGTATGTATATGTGTGTGTGTATGTATATATATATGTGTATGTATGTGTATGTGTATATATATATATATATATATTATATATATATATATATATATATATATATATATATATATATATATATATATATATATATATATATATATATATATATATATATATATATATATATATATTCCCACTAAATCAGAGACAAACCAGGATTTCTCCAAAAAAAAAAAGGGTCAAATTTGACGTTTTGGGGGAATAAAACTCCCCTTCTTCCGAAGAAATACTGTGCACAACAACCATGTTTAAATAGAGTGACAAATCAAACAGATACCTCCTCCTTCCTGTCAAAAAAGCGCCAACTTGACATAATTTCCGGTATATGTTGATATAATTGTTGATATTGTGACCTAAAATATCAATTTATATAGTGTCAATTACGTGTGCGGTGTCATACCATCTAGCCACACGTACCTTGAAACCGGAAGTTCAATCACTTCCGGTTTCAATCCTGCCGGAATGACGTCATATCTGACGTCACTTCCGTAGTTTCTATTTACAAACACACACGTGTTTCATAGTGCATAAATTCTCATATAAAGTGTACCTATACCGTAACACTTCAAATCTAATAATCAAGGCAGCAAGTAAGTATATAACATGAGGTGAAAAACATTACATGATAAACGATTCTAGATTCTCAAAACCAGACAATATAATAATACAATTTAAAAACTTTGAGGATTTGCTTCATGATCAGATATCGTAACCCATATGTTAGTATATATCTAATATTACGGTTCATATTACATCTATGGACATACAGTAATGTATTTCACCACATGTTGTTATATACTTACTTGCTGCCTTGATTATTAGATTCAAAGTGTTACGGTATAGGTACACTTTATATGAGAATTTATGCACTATGAAACACGTGTGTGTTTGTAAACAGAAACTACGGAAGTGACGTCAGATATGACGTAATTCCGGTAGGATCGATATCGGAAGTGATTGAACTTCCGGTTTCAAGGTACGTGTGGCTAGATGGTATGACACCGCACACGTAATTGACACTATATTGATTTAATATTTTAGGTCACAATACAATGATGTATGAGTAATTGATGGGTTGTTAACCAAGTGGGTAACCTTTATATGTAAATAAGAATTTTTATTTATGTACACTCTATGGATATTTAAAATAGCACGATAGTCTCGGAAGTGAATGTTGTTAACTTCCGGGATTATATCAACCTATACCGGAAATTATGTTAATTTGGTGCTTTTTTGACAGGAAGAAGGAGGTATCTGTTTGTTTTGTCACTCTATTTAAACACTGTTGTTGTGTACACTATTTGTTCTGAAGAAAGGGAGTTTTATTCCCCGAAACGTCAATACAGTTGACTCTCTTTTTGGAGAAATCCTGGTTTGTCTCTGATTTTGTGGGAGTTATTATATTTACACTGAGCAACCGGGTGGCTGACCCCAGGAGGGCGGATTCACATTGAGACTGTTTGATATTGTTTGCAAAGAGCCTACTTTGTTACACAGGACATCTCCTTCCATCTGTTTCTGGGTATCTTTTTTGGATTCCTGGATTTTGCTTTTATTCTTGAGGATTGGGCATCATACAAGGTTGGACCACCTATTTTTGCATTTGTTCAAGAGTGTTTTGGATCCAGAGTGAATATGTTGGATGAAACAACACACACAGAGGACACAACTGTTCAAGTAAGACAGGCTCAAACTTGTACTGTATCATTTTTGAATGAGGATGCAGCCAGGATTCTGATTGAACCTATTTTACGTACAGTAAGTGAGACCCCTACAAATTGATATTTCTCTTAGCTAAAATTGAAAAAAAGGAGGTTGACCTCTCCCTACATGGCAGTTACCTTTCTGAATATTTTCGATACCGAGAGGGTTTAGAATACGGAATATTCCCACATTTGGTAGGGATAATGCAGATTTCAAGAGAAAATGGTGCAATATTCTTAATAAGTGTTTGCTAGATTTGGTACTGTTGGTGATAGAAGAGGTAACATCATTATTACATACGGTAAAAAGTGAAATAAAATCTTTTGAACAAGTGCATAAACAAACACTTATTGAGGACACTAGAGAGGATTGGCTACACAAACTAGGTACACAAATAGATACTTATATGAACAAGTTGATTGTATTTAAAAACAGAAAACTTGACACTGTAAAATCTGACTACGAGAAGGGTCGGGTATATAGGTGGCTCACTAATTTGAGCGAGGGACGACCACAGAGAAGACAAAGACCTAGACGGGCCACCTTTGATACAGTTGATTCTAGTGGAGCAGACTCTTCTGACACAGAAAGGGAGACCAATAGTGGTGAGTTAGATGGCCCTGGGACACATTCCTTCAATCGTAGGAGTAACATTGAAAATAGACCTTTTTTAGGGGTACAAACCCGATCTCGGGGGGAGGAGGTGAAAGCGACCATTTCTCAGGACGCAGAAGAGTCAGTCACAGACCTCCATGCAGGGGCAGATAACGGAGGATCACAATATAATCATTAACTTAAGTTCCCACATTCTCAATGAGCATGAAATTAGCCTGTTAAATAAGGGCCTTTCTTTTGTCCCCAATAAGAGAATGGGAGAACTTGATTTTATGATTGACATGAACAGGTTTCTAAGACAATTAAAGGTAACAGAATCCTTCCAAAATCAAGAGAGGGCACAAGGTAGAGGGTTTCATATCACGGGACGGGGAACTAAATTTGATCCTGTCAATTGCAGTCCAAGTATCAAAACATTTATAAGGATGGTGTAGGAACAGGAATTTAATAGATTTCCAAATATTAGATGGAGAGATAACTTGACCAAACACCAACGTGATGCCATTAAGAGTATGCTGGATGATAAAACCATAGTAATCAGCCCAGCGGATAAGGGCATAGCTATTGTTCTGCTTGACTATGCAGATTATTGTAATAACATCATGTTGCAACTTAATGAACTAAACACATATGAAAAGCTCACTTTTGACCCAACAGATAAATTTAAAAAACAGTTGGAGGTTTTGGTTGACTTTTTGGAGTTTCGCAGGGATATCTGACTGAACCCCTAGGTAAACAAATGATAACTAATTCCCCTGTGATTCCAATTTTATACTCCATACCAAAGATACACAAAACCCTGGAAAAACCATTGGGCCACTCGATTGTTTCCTCTCGTGACTCGCTATTACAACCGATAGCAGAACATTCCTGCTAAACTCCAGTACAAGATAACAGAACATTCCTGCTAAACTCCAGTGAACTACTAAGACTCCTGAAAGATATCAAGATTGAGGATAATTATTTGCTAGTAGTACTAGACGTTAATAGTCTTTATACTATTATTCCACACCGGTTAGGGATAGACACTATGAGGGACCTACTTGTGGCCTCTGATAAATACGTGGGTCCACCCATAGAATTTGTTGTACAACTGGCTGAATTCTGTCTAACTAAAAATTATTTCAAATTTGAGAAACCCTTTTTTCTTCAAGTGGCAGGCACGGCAATGGGGTCAAATATGGCCCCATCGTATGCCAATTTATTCATGGCAGGTTTTGAAAATCGATATTTATGGTCAAAAGATGTACCTCAGGTAATTTTTAAAAGAGGTACATCAACGACATATTGCTGATCTAGAGGGGGAGCACTGACAGATTACATCAGTGGTTCCAAGAGTTTAACAACACTGACACTACTGTCGGGTTTAAGATGTCTATTTCTGGACCTGCTGATTATGAAAGGACAGATGGGATTAGAGACAACTTTGTACTCTAAGCCCACCAATCGCAATTCCCTATTGATGTCTAATAGCTGCCATGCCCCTTCCCTTGTTAAAGGGATAATCAAATCACAATTTATTAGAGCTATTAGAAACAATTCTAGCAGAGAGAAGGGGTAGTCACAAGTACGAGATGCAAGATAGATTTGTACAAAGAGGATACTCATTGTGTCCTTACAGCAGTCAAGGAACAAATCAAAGATGTCACGCAGGAGACACTACTAACCAAGAAGAGAAGTCTGCAAAATACTGAGAATAATATCATCTTTACCACCACGTTCTCCCATAAAACCTCGAAGGTCGGATAATCCATTAAGTAACATTGGTACATTCTACTCTCGTATCCTAAACTGAAATTTTCCAAGGACACAAAACCCATAGTAGGATACAAACGCAACACTAATCTTAGAGATCTGTT
Source organism: Bombina bombina (assembly GCF_027579735.1). NCBI lineage: Eukaryota > Metazoa > Chordata > Amphibia > Anura > Bombinatoridae > Bombina > Bombina bombina. The sequence goes on from NC_069499.1 coordinate 1,274,799,102, forward strand.
GGTCATCTTAGATCCTGTTAAATGCTATACAGATGATGATTGGAAGGCTATACGCAAGGGATGCTTTCTGTGCCCTAATTGTACCATGTGTAATGGGATGATAGCCACCAAAAAGTTTAACCACCAACATGGCAGCCAGAAATATATGATTAACCACCCTATCACGTGTACCACTACATATGTAGTATACATGATGATAATTTGTTCATGTGGTCTACATTACGTGGGGAAGACCCAGGGGACTATCCGAGAAAGAATGGCCAATCATCGAGCTGCTATTATACAGGCCATAAAGAAAGGAGAATCCGAGCAACCAGTTGCACGCCACTGGCCGATAGCTAAGCATCCAGTATCTGCAATTAAAGTGATCCTCATTGTCCACATGCCTAAATTACTACATGGTGGGGATAGAAATAAACTGCTTGTTAGTAGAGATGCAGATTGGATGTTTAGACTGGATACCATACACCCTAAGGGACTCAATTCTCTGCCTGACTTTGGTGCATTGTCGTAATGTGTAGTAGTAATGTGTCATTGTGGGATGGGGCACTGAGTGATTATGGATGGGGATTGGAAGGGGGTGATCTCCCGCCTTTTGACGGGATATTTACCCCAAACCGTAGTCAATGGTATTAGTGTGTGATGATGTGGATTACTGGTAGTTCACGTGATCACCACATTACCCCCTAGACCATGGAAAGAGTTCCCCTTTCTCTACAGGTGATACGGATACTCATTGTATGCAATTAGCTGTGTAATGTTCCAACAAGGGGTATTATGATGATATAAATTAAGTGTTGGTTGAGCTGCAAATGTGGGTTATCGATCAGTAACTATATTGCTTAAAACTATATGTCTATAGATGTTATATGAACCGTCATATTGGATATATACTAACACATGGGTTACGATATCTGATCACGATGCAAATCCTCAAAGTTTTTAAATTGTATTATCACTATATTGTCTCGTTTTGAGAATCTAGAATAGTTCATCATGTAATGTTTTTCACCACATGTTATATACTTACTTGCTGCCTTGATTATTAGATTCAAAGTGTTACGGTATAGGCACACTTTATCTGAGAATTTATGCATTATGAAACACGTGTGTGTTTGTAAACAGAAACTACGGAAGTGACGTCGGATATGACATAATTCCGTCGGAATTATTTGATAGTTAATTTGATATTTTAGGTCATAATACAATGATGTATGAGTAATTGATGGGTTGTTAACCAAGTGGGTAACCTTTATATGTAAATAAGAATTTTTATTTCTGTCAATTTGGGGCTATTTTGACAGGACGGAGGTATATGTTCTGACACTCTATTTAAACACAGTTGTTGTGTACACTATTTGTTCTAAAGAAGGGGAGTTTTATTCCCCCGAAACATCAATAAATTTGACACTTTTTTGGGGGAGAAACCCTGTTTTGTCTCTGATTTTGTGGGACTTATTATATTTACACGGAGCAACCGGGTGGCTGACCCCAGGAGGGCGGATTCACATTGGGACTGTTTGATATAGATATATATTTACAGTGGATATAAAAAAAGTCTACACATCCCTGTTAAAATGGCAGGTTTCTGTGATGTAAAAAAAATGAGACAAAGATAAATCATTTCAGAACTTTTTCCACCTTTTAATGTGACCTATAAACTACACAACTCAATTGAAAAACAAACTGAAATCTTTAAGTTGGAGGGAAGTAAACAAAAAAAAAAACTAAAATAATGTGGTTGCATAAGCGTGCACACCCTCTTATAACAGGGGATATAGCTGTGTTCAGAATTAAGCAATCACATTCAAAACCATGTTAAATAAGTGTCATCACACACCTGCCATAATTTAAAGTGTTTAACCCTGAATAAAGTTCAGCTGTTCTAGTAGGTCTTTCCTGACATTTTCTTAGTCGCCTCCTACACAAAAGCCATGGTCTGCAGAGAGCTTCCAAAGCATCAGAGGGATCTCATTGTTAAAAGGTATCAGTCAGGAGAAGGGTACAAAAGAATTTCCAAGGCATTAGATATACCATGGAACACAGTGAAGACAGTCATCATCAAGTGGAGAACATATGGCACCACAATGACATTTCCAAGAACTGGATGTCTCTCCAAAATTGATGAAAAGACAAGAAGAAAACTGTTCCTTGGAGGATACCAAGAGGCCTACAGCAACATTAAAGGAGCTGCAGGAATATATGGCAAGTACTGGCTGTGTAGTACATGTGACAACAATCTCCCGTATTCTTCATATTTTTGGGCTTTGGGGTAGACAGCAAGACGTAAGCCTTTTTTTACGAAGAAAAACATCCAAGCCCAGCTAAATTTAGCAAAAACACATCTGACGTCTCCCAAAAGCATGTGAGAAAGGTGTTATGGTCTGATGAAACCAAGGTTAAACTTTTTGGCAATAATTCCAAAGGATATGTTTGGCGCAAAAACAACACTGCATCTCACCAAAAGAACACCATACCCCACAGTGAAGCATGGTGGTGGTATCATCATGCTTTGGGGCTATTTTATTTCAGCTGGAACTGCAGCCTTATTCAAGGTAGAGGGAATTATGTACAGTTCCAAATACCAGTCAATATTGGCACATAACCTTCAGGCTTCTGATAGAAAGCTGAACATGAAGAGGAACTTCATCTTTCAGCATGACAACGACCCAAATCATACATCCAAATCAACAAAGGAATATCTTCACCAGAAGAAGATTAAAGTTTTGGAATGGCCCAACCAGAGCCCAGACCTGAATCCAATCAAAAATCTGTGGGGTGATCTGAAGACGGCTGTGCACAGGAGATGCCCTCGCAATCTGACAGATTTGGAGTGTTTTTGCAAAGAAGAGTGGGCAAATCTTGCCAAGTCAAGATGTGCCATGCTGATAGACTCATACCCAATTCATATTAAAGAGGTTTGTCTCTTGGTGTCTTGTTGGAGTATGGTATTTGGTAGAATATGGTGCTTCTTTATTTTTATTGCCTTTAGGATATCCTTCTCCTCTTATGGAGTATGGTATCTTTAACTTTTGGTGTAGAAAATCAACTGTATGCTGTGAGTTTAAATCCGTTCTTTATTGGAGGTTTTTTTGTGTGGAGTTTTGGAATAACACTGTTTTGCTTCTCCTCTCAGGAGCATGGTAATTTCCTTTTGGTAATAAATGGAAACCTCAGATACGAGTATAAGGTTAAAAAATATATTCTCCTTTTTATTTGAACACAAACTGATGTCTGTGCTTGTAAATAAAAATTCTCAAAGTGGAATGAGAACAGCTTTCAACAAAGAAAGATAGATTTAAATGAAAGTCACTTGGAACAAACGATAAAAGTCACAATCATGTCAGTGATGTTGGCTTTAAAGTTCCGTTTGCACAAGATCGATGAATAAAGTAAAAATATTGATGGTGGAAAATACCTGTGAATGTTATACAAACAACTGAGTGGTTTTAGTCCTTGTCCTCTGACGAAGTGAACACAGGATTCATGAAACGAGTAAGGGCACGCCCATTTGTGAAGTCGCTTCTGGTCCGACGAGACCGCAACGTTCCAGAGCGCCTCTCTGCAAGCCTGTCTGATACAGGCTGTGAATCCGAAGCCATCCGTCAAAGTGGAATACCTAACAAGGACTAAAACCAAATGTTTGGTAGGTTTAGACTGTCTAGCTGGTGGGGAATCTAGCACACCTGAAGTAAACTTTATCCCAAAGTTTAAAGAGTTATAGTTAGTTGTAGTAGGTGGCGCAAAACAAGTTGCTATTCCCAATGTGTCTTACTGTAAATATGTGTGATAATATGTGGGCTCAATATATGTTAATGTTTTGATGAGTCCTAATTTTATATTCTCTTTTGGAAAAAAATGGATGTCGAAACTATTTAAGAAATAAATATGATCCTTTATTTGATTATGGTAAATTTACCCAATAGTAGTGATGCTAAAAGTACAGTTAAACAAAAATTATTACAATTCCTTCAAAGTTTAAAAAATGACACCGGTGTCTCTATGTATAAAAATGTACATAATATATAAAAAATAAATTAAATTAAAATAATAACGTTGAAATCTTATAATTTATACAGTTTTGGGTTTATCACAAGTTGTAATTTCTAACAGAATGTTTGTAGATACAATTTTATAGTGGATAAAACAATAGTTGCTGTATAGTTCATATAGGATACTTTGTTTCAAGATCAGCTATGCAATTGAGATCTTATCTTAGGCAACTATATATCAAATGTAGAGGTATGTTGGTGCGATTTTTATCACACTATAATATAAGTATACAAATTAGTACCTTGAAGTGTATCTGTTTGATATCACTTTTGTGAGATAATTGCGGTTAAATAAACGCCGCTATGCCAGTGTTTTGATTAAGTTTCAAGATCAAGCTGGTGGCAGTTCTATATGAGCTGCTGGCGGTTAAATAAATGCTGCTTTGGTTTCCTCTTATTAGGTGGGCTTATCTGTTTGCTGCGAGAAAATTCACTTTTATATAAGTGTTTGGGTAGTTGTCGTGGCCGCTCAGTTACCTTATCCTTTGTCGGTCACGACAACTACCCAAACACTTATATAAAAGTGAATTTTCTCGCAGCAAACAGATAAGCCCAACTAATAAGAGGAAACCAAAGCGGCATTTATTTAACCGCCAGCAGCTCATATAGAACTGCCACCAGCTTGATCTTGAAACTTAATCAAAACACTGCATAGCCGGCGTTTATTTAACCGCAATTATCTCACAAAAGTGAAATCAAACAGATACACTTCAAGGTACTAATTTGTATACTTATATTATAGTGTGATAAAAATCGCACCAACATACCTCTACATTTGATATATAGTTGCCTAAGATAAGATCTCAATTGCATAGCTGAACTTGAAACAAAGTATCCTATATGAACTATACAGCAACTATTGTTTTATCCACTATAAAATTGTATCTACAAACATTCTGTTAGAAATTACAACTTGTGATAAACCCAAAACTGTATAAATTATAAGATTTCAACGTATTATTTTAATTTAATTTATTTTTTATATATTATGTACATTTTTATACATAGAGACACCGGTGTCATTTTTTTAAACTTTGAAGGAATTGTAATAATTTTTGTTTAACTGTACTTTAGCATCACTACTATTGGGTAAATTTACCATAAATCAAATAAAGGATCATAATTTATTTCTTAAATAGTTTCGACATCCATTTTTTTCCAAAAGAGAATATAAAATTTAGGACTCATCAAAACATTAACATATATTGAGCCCACATATTATCACACATATTTACAGTAAGACACATTGGGAATAGCAACTTGTTTTGTGCCACCTACTACAACTAACAAGGACTAAAACCACTCAGTTGTTTGTATAACATCCACAAAAAGATTTGTCCATACAAACACTCAGACCACCGTCCTAGTGAAAATGGTATCAGGCTTAAGATCCAATGCTTTATAGGGCTATCCCACACACCCCACTATTGGTGCCAAATACATATTCAACAAGGGGGTACAGGCATATAGGACTCAAATTAGCTTGCAAAACAGGAAAAGGATAGGAGTTGGGTTAAAACGTCCCTTTTATTGGATCTATGTGTAAACATCACAGGGGCACAGCAACACAGATTTGACCACAGCTATGGTAAAATCTGTGTTGCTGTGCCCTTGTGATTTTTACACATACATCCAATAAAATGGACGTTTTAACCTAACTCATATCTTTTCCTGTTTTGCAAGCTAATTTGAGTCCTATATGCTGTACCTCTTATGAATACACACATATATTTATACATTCATATTCTCAATAAATTTGATTATATGCTTTACATCATAGTTTGAAATTTCTGTTCTGTTTTTTTTTTACCCAACACTTTTATGACATAGAATGGAATGATTGCTTATCTGCAATATCTTTATTTTATTTTAAAGCTGTTTGATTATTTGTTTGTAAGTGAAGAGAACAATGTATTGTTACTTGTCTTGTGACACCACTTCCTGTCTGTCAGGTGTGATCTATTCTGTTACCAACATCTTTACTATAGGGCGTGCTGTTCTATTGCATTACTTTGGTTTTCCCCAATTATTATTTGCTCTCTATATAAATGTTGTTGTTTTTTTCTTTTGTTTAGTTATCAGTCTTGAACTTTTAACTTGCTCTTTGTCATGTGTATGGACATACAATTTCTTTTTGCATTTTTGTAATTTAAGATCATCTGTGACACTGTAGCATTTCATTCTCGTTCACAGTAAAATGCATTTGTTAAAGGTGTAATTCATTTTTTACTCTCTCTCTCTCTCTCTCTCTCTCTCTCTCTCTCTTATCTATCTATCTATCTATCTATCTATCTATCTATCTATCTATCTATCTATCTATCTATCTATCTATATATATATATATATATATATATATATATACACCACTTTCTTAGGTACACCTTGCTAGTAAATTTTTTGAGTTTTGGCCTTTTTCTCCACGTTTTTGTGTCATACCAGTACAAACAAAAGAAATAAACATGAGAATGCCTAAACATTTGTAATTGCAACAATTTTCTTGGCGAAATGGAGCATTATCTGACAGAAATGTAAGGGTGCCAATATTTTTGGCTTTGTGTGTGTATGTATAAATATATATATATATATATATATATATATATATATATATATATATATATACTGTATGTATGTATATGTGTGTGTATATATATATATATATATATATACTGTATGTATGTATATGTGTGTATATATATATATATATTATACACATATATTGATTATACACACACTTTTTTTAGCATTAGACCAAGAAAAAGAGAGACAAAGAGTATTATTCTCTATTTGCAGACCTTCATATCGATTGAACTGAGGTCTATACAAATAGTAGTGATTCAAGCATGTAAATAGTTTTCACAAAAAAGTTCTCCTGTGAGTGTACAGGGTTACTTCAAAAATAGGCTTTCTCCAACATAGGTGTGTCCGGTCCACGGCGTCATCCTTACTTGTGGGATATTCTCTTCCCCAACAGGAAATGGCAAAGAGCCCAGCAAAGCTGGTCACATGATCCCTCCTAGGCTCCGCCTACCCCAGTCATTCTCTTTGCCGTTGTACAGGCAACATCTCCACGGAGATGGCTTAGAGTTTTTTAGTGTTTAACTGTAGTTTTTATTATTCAATCAAAAGTGCCCGTATTGTGCAAGGTAGCGTGGCCGAGCGGTCTAAGGCGCTGGATTTAGGCTCCAGTCTCTTTGGAGGCGTGGGTTCAAATCCCACCGCTGCCAGAATCATCATTCTTACTATGCAACAATTAACGGCTGTAATGGATAATTCTGTCAAAAACATTTTAGCCAAAATAAACACTTGTCAGCGTAAGCGCGGCTGCTCTGTTTTAGATACTGAAGAGCATGACGACGCTGATATTAATATCTCTGAAGGGCCCCTAACCCAGTCTGATGGGGCCAGGGAGGTTTTGTCTGAGGGAGAAATTACTGATTCAGGGAACATTTCTCAACAGGCTGAACCTGATGTGATTGCATTTAAATTTAAGTTGGAACATCTCCGCATTCTGCTTAAGGAGGTATTATCCACTCTGGATGATTGTGACAAGTTGGTCATCCCAGAGAAACTATGTAAAATGGACAAGTTCCTAGAGGTGCCGGGGCTCCCAGAAGCTTTTCCTATACCCAAGCGGGTGGCGGACATTGTTAATAAAGAATGGGAGAGGCCAGGTATTCCTTTCGTCCCTCCCCCCATATTTAAAAAATTGTTTCCTATGGTCGACCCCAGAAAGGACTTATGGCAGACAGTCCCCAAGGTCGAGGGAGCGGTTTCCACTTTAAACAAACGCACCACTATACCCATAGAGGATAGTTGTGCTTTCAAAGATCCTATGGATAAAAAATTAGAAGGTTTGCTTAAAAAGATGTTTGTGCAGCAGGGTTACCTTCTACAACCAATTTCATGCATTGTCCCTGTCGCTACAGCCGCATGTTTCTGGTTCGATGAGCTGATAAAGGCGGTCGATAGTGATTCTCCTCCTTATGAGGAGATTATGGACAGAATCAATGCTCTCAAATTGGCTAATTCTTTCATCCCTCGACGCCACTTTGCAATTGGCTAGGTTAGCGGCTAAGAATTCTGGGTTTGCTATTGTGGCGCGCAGAGCGCTTTGGTTGAAATCTTGGTCGGCTGATGCGTCTTCCAAGAACAAGCTACTTAACATTCCTTTCAAGGGGAAAACGCTGTTTGGCCCTGACTTGAAAGAGATTATCTCTGATATCACTGGGGGTAAGGGCCACGCCCTTCCTCAGGATCGGCCTTTCAAGGCAAAAAATAAACCTAATTTTCGTCCCTTTCGTAGAAACGGACCAGCCCAAGGTGCTACGTCCTCTAAGCAAGAGGGTAATACTTCTCAAGCCAAGCCAGCTTGGAGACCAATGCAAGGCTGGAACAAAGGAAAGCAGGCCAAGAAACCTGCCACTGCTACCAAGACTGCATGAAATGTTGGCCCCCGATCCGGGACCGGATCTGGTGGGGGGGCAGACTCTCTCTCTTCGCTCAGGCTTGGGCAAGAGATGTTCTGGATCCTTGGGCGCTAGAAATAGTCTCCCAAGGTTATCTTCTGGAATTCAAGGGACTTCCCCCAAGGGGGAGGTTCCACAGGTCTCAGTTGTCTTCAGACCACTTAAAAAGACAGGCATTCTTACATTGTGTAGAAGACCTGTTAAATATGGGAGTGATTCATCCTGTTCCATTAAGAGAACAAGGGATGGGGTTCTACTCCAATCTGTTCATAGTTCCCAAAAAAGAGGGAACGTTCAGACCAATCTTAGATCTCAAGATATTAAACAAGTTTCTCAAGGTTCCATCGTTCAAGATGGAAACCATTCGAACTATTCTTCCTTCCATCCAGGAAGGTCAATTCATGACCACGGTGGATTTAAAGGATGCGTATCTACATATTCCTATCCACAAGGAACATCATCGGTTCCTAAGGTTCGCATTCCTGGACAAACATTACCAGTTCGTGGCGCTTCCTTTCGGATTAGCCACTGCTCCAAGGATTTTCACAAAGGTACTAGGGTCCCTTCTAGCTGTGCTAAGACCAAGGGGCATTGCTGTAGTACCTTACTTGGACGACATTCTGATTCAGGCGTCGTCCCTTCCTCAAGCAAAGGCTCACACGGACATCGTCCTGGCCTTTCTCAGATCTCACGGATGGAAAGTGAACGTGGAAAAGAGTTCTCTATCTCCGTCAACAAGGGTTCCCTTCTTGGGAACAATTATAGACTCCTCAGAAATGAGGATTTTTCTAACAGAGGCCAGAAAAACAAAACTTCTAGACTCTTGTCGGATACTTCATTCCGTTCCTCTTCCTTCCATAGCTCAGTGCATGGAAGTGATCGGGTTGATGGTAGCGGCAATGGACATAGTTCCTTTTGCGCGCATTCATCTAAGACCATTACAACTGTGCATGCTCAGTCAGTGGAATGGGGACTATACAGACTTGTCTCCGAAGATACAAGTAAATCAGAGGACCAGAGACTCACTCCGTTGGTGGCTGTCCCTGGACAACCTGTCACAAGGGATGACATTCCGCAGACCAGAGTGGGTCATTGTCACGACCGACGCCAGTCTGATGGGCTGGGGCGCGGTCTGGGGATCCCTGAAAGCTCAGGGTCTTTGGTCTCGGGAAGAATCTCTTCTACCGATAAATATTCTGGAACTGAGAGCGATATTCAATGCTCTCAAGGCTTGGCCTCAGCTAGCGAGGGCCAAGTTCATACGGTTTCAATCAGACAACATGACAACTGTTGCGTACATCAACCATCAGGGGGGAACAAGGAGTTCCCTAGCGATGGAAGAAGTGACCAAAATCATTCTATGGGCGGAGTCTCACTCCTGCCACCTGTCTGCTATCCACATCCCAGGAGTGGAAAATTGGGAAGCGGATTTTCTGAGTCGTCAGACATTGCATCCGGGGGAGTGGGAACTCCATCCGGAAATCTTTGCCCAAGTCACTCAGCTGTGGGGCATTCCAGACATGGATCTGATGGCCTCTCGTCAGAACTTCAAAGTTCCTTGCTACGGGTCCAGATCCAGGGATCCCAAGGCGGCTCTAGTGGATGCACTAGTAGCACCTTGGACCTTCAAACTAGCTTATGTGTTCCCGCCCTTTCCTCTCATCCCCAGGCTGGTAGCCAGGATCAATCAGGAGAGGGCGTCGGTGATCTTGATAGCTCCTGCGTGGCCACGCAGGACTTGGTATGCAGATCTGGTGAATATGTCATCGGCTCCACCTTGGAAGCTACCTTTGAGACGAGACCTTCTTGTTCAGGGTCCGTTCGAACATCCGAATCTGGTTTCACTCCAGCTGACTGCTTGGAGATTGAACGCTTGATTTTATCGAAGCGAGGGTTCTCAGATTCTGTTATCGATACTCTTATTCAGGCCAGAAAGCCTGTAACTAGAAAGATTTACCACAAAATTTGGAAAAAATATATCTGTTGTGTGAATCTAAAGGATTCCCTTGGGACAAGGTTAAGATTCCTAGGATCCTATCCTTCCTTCAAGAAGGATTGGAAAAAGGATTATCTGCAAGTTCCCTGAAGGGACAGATTTCTGCCTTGTCGGTGTTACTTCACAAAAAACTGGCTGCTGTGCCAGATGTTCAAGCTTTTGTTCAGGCTCTGGTTAGAATTAAGCCTGTTTACAAACCTTTGACTCCTCCTTGGAGTCTCAATTTAGTTCTTTCAGTTCTTCAGGGGGTTCCGTTTGAACCCTTGCATTCCGTTGATATTAAATTATTATCTTGGAAAGTTTTGTTTTTAGTTGCAATTTCTTCTGCCAGAAGAGTTTCAGAATTATCTGCTCTGCAGTGTTCTCCTCCTTATCTGGTGTTCCATGCAGATAAGGTGGTTTTACGTACCAAACCTGGTTTTCTTCCAAAAGTTGTTTCTAACAAAAACATTAACCAGGAGATTATCGTACCTTCTCTGTGTCCGAAACCAGTTTCAAAGAAGGAACGTTTGTTGCACAATTTGGATGTTGTTCGCGCTCTAAAATTCTATTTAGATGCTACAAAGGATTTTAGACAAACATCTTCCTTGTTTGTTGTTTATTCCGGTAAAAGGAGAGGTCAAAAAGCAACTTCTACCTCTCTCTCTTTTTGGATTAAAAGCATCATCAGATTGGCTTACGAGACTGCCGGACGGCAGCCTCCCGAAAGAATCACAGCTCATTCCACTAGGGCTGTGGCTTCCACATGGGCCTTCAAGAACGAGGCTTCTGTTGATCAGATATGTAGGGCAGCGACTTGGTCTTCACTGCACACTTTTACCAAATTTTACAAGTTTGATACTTTTGCTTCTTCTGAGGCTATTTTTGGGAGAAAGGTTTTGCAAGCCGTGGTGCCTTCCATTTAGGTGACCTGATTTGCTCCCTCCCTTCATCCGTGTCCTAAAGCTTTGGTATTGGTTCCCACAAGTAAGGATGACGCCGTGGACCGGACACACCTATGTTGGAGAAAACAGAATTTATGTTTACCTGATAAATTACTTTCTCCAACGGTGTGTCCGGTCCACGGCCCGCCCTGGTTTTTTAATCAGGTCTGATAATTTATTTTCTTTAACTACAGTCACCACGGTACCATATGGTTTCTCCTATGCAAATATTCCTCCTTAACGTCGGTCGAATGACTGGGGTAGGCGGAGCCTAGGAGGGATCATGTGACCAGCTTTGCTGGGCTCTTTGCCATTTCCTGTTGGGGAAGAGAATATCCCACAAGTAAGGATGACGCCGTGGACCGGACACACCGTTGGAGAAAGTAATTTATCAGGTAAACATAAATTCTGTTTTTGTGCACAAATTAAGTGAAAAATAGTTGCCAGTAATTTAACATAAAAAATAACTTTTATTGATATTTATTTTAAAAGACAGCAAAAATGTGTTCCTGCTGCGCTGTCACATAATGTTAAAAACACTACACCTTTGTAACCAGTTGAAATAATGTTACAATGAGATCCAACTGCTGCTACATAAGTAACAAAGTTCAGGTGGCTCTCGTTTTACAACGGTTCAATTTACACCGTTTCAGAATAACAACCTTTTTTCCCAGTCATGTGACTGCTATTGAAAAGCATTGAGAAGCAGTGCATTTATTAAAATAGCCAGTAGGTGGAGCTGTCCGCTTGTGTTGCAGCAAAGCCAAGCAAGCTGAAATTAATCAGTTTAACCAGACCTGAGCTATCGAGCAGATTTCAAAGGAACAAGATCTTCCGGTCTATAAATCAGTCCAGATTGGAATGCATAAAAAGAACTATTTGCAGAAAAATGCAAGTGAAGTCTGTGTTGTGTGATTATTTTATTAGGTTTATAATGCTGTTTAGCAAATGTTTTTGCTTATTTAACTTAGTTTAATTATATATTCTGTGTTGTGTGATTATTTTATTAGGTTTATAATGCTGTTTAGCATTTAAAGTCTTCATTTCAAAGCTTTAAAAATAATGTATTAGATGTTACTCATGACAATTTTGAGAGGGGCCTGGAACCCATCTCCCTCACTTCCCATTGACTTACATTATAAACTGGGTTTCAACTTACAACGGTTTCGATTTACAACCATTCCTTCTGGAACCTAACCCTGGCGTAAACTGAGGGCTACCTGTATACACATGGGGATACAAGGGCCGGGGAGTGAGACTGGCTTAACCCCTTAAGGACTGGGCATTTCAGACAAAAACTTCCCCAAAAGACAAGAGCATTTTTAACATTTTTGCCATCACTGCATTTAAACAGAAATAGAGCCTTTTTTATATTTGCATATCCAAACTATATATATTTTTTTTAGTAGACAACCCAAAGTATTGATCTTGGCCCATTTTGGTATATTTCATGCCACCATTTCACCACCAAATGCGATCAAATAATAAAAAAAAAAAACGTTAACTTTTTCACAATTTTAGGTTTCTCACTGAAATTATTTACAAACAGCTTGTGCAGTTATGGCACAAATGGTTGTAAATGCTTCTCTGGGATCTCCTTTGTTCAGAAATAGCAGACATATATGCTTTGGCATTGTTTTTTTTTGGTAGTTAGAAGGCTGCTAAATGCTGCTGCGCACTACACTTGTATTATGGCCAGCAGTGAAAGGGTTAATTATGTAACTTGTAGGGTTAATTTTAGCTTTAGTGTAGAGATCAGCCTCCCACCTGGCACATCCCACCCCCTGATCCCTCCCTGACCCCCCTCAAACAGCTCTATTCCCTCCCCCACCTTACAATTGTCACACCACCATCTTAAGTACTGGCAGAAAGTCTGCCAGTATGAAAATAAAAGCCCTTTTTTATTTTTTTTTTAAATATAATTGCTTCAGTGTAGGTCCCTCCCTGAACTCCCCCCCCCCCCCCAAAAAAAAAGCCCTCTAACCCTTCCCCCTCTACCTATTTGCCACTATCTTAGGTACTGGCAGCTGTCTGCCAGTACCCAGTTTGCTGCAAAATTGGCAATTTATAAAATAAAAAAATAAAAGTCCCATTTTTTTTTCTGTAGTGTAGCTGCCCCCACCCCAATACACTACACCCTCCTAGATCCCATTCTGAGGGATCTCCCTCGTTGCCCCCACTCCCTCCTTCCCCCTTAACGCCGCATTTTTTTTTGTATTCCCTGTAGCGTGGTCGAGTGGTCCCACCCACTCCCGCCCGCCTCCAGCGATGGGCCGCCCACTGCCTTGCTCCTTATGCTCCCACCCACCAACGATCGGCACCACCACTGTCCGATGCAGAGAGGTCCACAGATTGGCCCTCTCTGCATTCGTAACTCTGCAAATCTATTTCTGCAGTGCCCCACTCGGGCACATGGGACGATATATACTTAGCCTATAAGATGCTGCAGGTTTTGGAGTCAGCTTATGTTATTCCCTTCTGGACTGGGTGAAATTTTGCCATGTCTGTTGGGAATTCTTCCTTTTGTATTGGTCTTAGAAACATAGATTTTGACGGCAGAGAAGAGCCGTAGACCCAGCAAGTCTGCCCAATATTTCCTAATAGTATAAACGTATCTATTTCGTAGGATATCCTTATGCTTATCCCAGGCATTCTTAAAGTCCGTCCTCCACAGTGTCATTACCATATCTTGTGGAAGTTTATTCCCGGAATCAATTACCATTTCTGTAAAGAAGTACTTTAGCAAATTACTACTAAATCTACTACCTTTTCAGCTTGAGATCATGACCCCTTGTTCTTGAATTTCTCTTTATAAAAATACACTCAGCCTCCGCTTTACTAAGCCCTTTAGTAAACTCGAAAGTTGCTATCATACTTTAAAGCTTATTAAAGCTGAGGCTGTGAGCAACTTAGCTTAGCTGCTGTTTTTTATATTTCAGATACAGACATTTTTTGAGTTAGCCAATGTGAGGGGCGAGATCATTTTTCTTTATTTCACAACTTTGAATACCTACATTAAAGAACACTGCACCAATCAAACCTTTGTCATGCAGGTAGAATTTATTATCTAGAACATTTTGTTTAGCTAAACATACTACTATTCGTCTAGAAGACAGTACCTTTTTTAAAGACCCTTTAGACAGAAAACTTGAATTTTCTCTAAGAAGGGAACTTTTACATACTGACTATTCTTAGACCAGCTATATCTATTGCTGACGTGGCTGCTGCTTCTACTTACTGGTTAACCAGTCTTGCACAGCAGTTGTTCACTATATATATTCAAATCTATTGAATTTACTTTAAAATGCAAACAATTTTATTTGCGATGCAATATTTAAAGGGACATTATGCACTCAAAAAAATATGGGGTATTTAAATAAAAAATTAAAAGAAAATATAAAGTTTGTAATTGACATGTATTAGCAATTTTTCTGCTAAAGCTTCTAAAATTAATGACAAAGTTTCACTACATAAGAATACGTTCGTAGGACACACTAGCTACAAAGCAAGGAGTTTTTCCTCGCTCCCTAGCTAGTGTCCTTATAGATGTAGATTCTATGCGGTGGCATCTGAGGACTGTCCGTTCTCCTATGGTCCCTAAACAGAAGCTGAATATGAATATTGAATATGGGCATTCTTACACAATTCAGAAATGTCAACACTCGGCTTCTGTTTAGGGACCATAGGAGAACGGACAGTCCTCAGATGCCACCGCATAGAATCTACACCACACGCATTATAATAAATATATGACCGGTGTTGAAGATATGTGCGCGGCATCTTAGTGCATAACTGTGAGTGATAACAGTATGTGAGGCTGGACGTGTTGTGCGTGAATACTGCGGTATACCGTGCATTGTGTGTTAGTTTGCTTTACTCCCCGTATGTAGTAGTACGTGCCAGCAGCCTCCTCCTTGTAGCTTATGACTAATAAGCACGGTGCTCTACTAGTTATCAAAGTTTACATTGCGTATAATGTACTATATACGCAATATTCTCCAAGCTTTTGTGCACGTCTCATTTGCTCAATTATCCCCTTAGCGATATGCTATGTTGCAGCATTGTGGGCAGTGCGTGAGTATGAGCATTGAATATGGGCATTTCAGCTATGTTAGAAAGCATGATCATACTCACGCACAGCCCACAATGCTGCAACACATAATAACAGCCAATTTGTGGGGCTCAGTCTGAAAACGGAGGGGGACAGCTGGCAGGCAAGTAAACAATTAGAAAGGGGAACAGGGTGCTGGGCATGGGGCCCAGTGAGTGAGATTCCCTATTCCCCTGCACAGTGGAACAGTCATGGAGGGGATTGTAATTGACAGCTCCAGCATGGGGGCTGGCTATAAGGACACTAGCTAGGGAACGAGGAAAAACTCCTTGCTTTGTAGCTAGTGTGTCCTACGAACGTATTCTTATGTAGTGAAACTTTGTCATCAATTTTAGAAGCTTTAGCAGAAAAATTGCTAATACATGTCAATTACAAACTTTATATTCTTTGAATTCTTTATTTAAATACCCCATATTTTTTGAGTGCATAATGTCCCTTTAACATTTTATGAAAATTAACATCAAAAGTATGTCACTAGCTGTACTTACCAGAAGAGCCCTATGGCTTAAATCCTGGAATGCGGACATGTCTAAAACTAGATTGTCTCTTTCTAAGGAAAGAAATAGTTTGGGTCTCAAATGGATTCTATTATTTCTACTATTATTGGAGGCACGGGAGCTTGTCTTCCTCGAGACAAAAAGTCAAAAGGGAAATTTTAAAGCTCCTAATAGTTTTTGTTACTTTCGACAGAATAGAGAACCGAAAATTAAAATTTACTCCTTCAAACTCTCTGGCTCAATCTGGAGACCCACTTCATATTGGAACAAATACAAACGGAATAAGAAATCTAATCCATCCTCTAAGACTGCATGAAGGTATTACTCCAAGCCTAGTTTTACTGGTAGGGGTAGATTAAGCCTTTTCTCTTGCAAGGTGTATCCAGTCCACGGCTTCATTCTTTACTTTTGAGATATTCTCATTCCCTACAGGAAGTGGCAAAGAGAGCACACAGCAGAGCTGTCCATATAGCTCCCCCTCTAGCTCCACCCCCCAGTCATTCTCTTTGCCGTCTCTAAGCACTAGGGTCTCTTTACGGGAGGGTAAAGTGAATGTGGTGTTAGATTTGTAGTTTTATATCTTCAATCAAGAGTTTGTTATTTTTAAATGGTACCGGTTTGTACTATTTACTCTCTAGCAGAAAAGTGATGAAGAATTCTGCTGAGAGAAAAATGATTTCTCCAACATAGGTGTGTCCGGTCCACGGCGTCATCCTTACTTGTGGGATATTCTCTTCCCCAACAGGAAATGGCAAAGAGCCCAGCAAAGCTGGTCACATGATCCCTCCTAGGCTCCGCCTACCCCAGTCATTCTCTTTGCCGTTGTACAGGCAACATCTCCACGGAGATGGCTTAGAGTTTTTTAGTGTTTAACTGTAGTTTTTATTATTCAATCAAGAGTTTGTTATTTTAAAATAGTGCTGGTATGTACTATTTACTCAGAAACAGAAAAGAGATGAAGATTTCTGTTTGTATGAGGAAAATGATTTTAGCACCGTAACTAAAATCCATGGCTGTTCCACACAGGACTGTTGAGAGCAATTAACTTCAGTTGGGGGAACAGTGTGCAGTCTCTTACTGCTTGAGGTATGACACATTCTAACAAGACGATGTAATGCTGGAAGCTGTCATTTTCCCTATGGGATCCGGTAAGCCATGTTTATTAAGATAGTAAATAAGGGCTTCACAAGGGCTTATTAAGACTGTAGACTTTTTCTGGGCTAAATCGATTCATTATTAACATATTTAGCCTTGAGGAATCATTTATTCTGGGTATTTTGATATGATTATATCGGCAGGCACTGTTTTAGACACCTTATTCTTTAGGGGCTTTCCCTAATCATAGTCAGAGCCTCATTTTCGCGCCGGTATGGCGCACTTGTTTTTGAGGACAGCATGGCATGCAGCTGCATGTGTGTGGAGCTCTGATACATAGAAAAGTCTTTCTGAAGGCATCATTTGGTATCGTATTCCCCTTTGGGCTTGGTTGGGTCTCAGCAAAGCAGATTCCAGGGACTGTAAAGGGGTTAAATATAAAAACGGCTCCGGTTCCGTTATTTTAAGGGTTAAAGCTTCCAAATTTGGTGTGCAATACTTTTAAGGCTTTAAGACACTGTGGTGAAATTTTGGTGAATTTTGAACAATTCCTTCATACTTTTTCGCAATTGCAGTAATAAAGTGTGTTTAGTTTAAAATTTAAAGTGACAGTAACGGTTTTATTTTAAAACGTTTTTTGTGCTTTGTTATCAAGTTTATGCCTGTTTAACATGTCTGAACTACCAGATAGATTGTGTTCTGACTGTGGGGAAACCAAGGTTCCTTCTCATTTAACTATATGTATTTTATGTCATAAAAAAATTTAGTAAAAATGATGCCCAAGATGATTCCTCAAGTGAGGGGAGTAAGCATGGTACTGCATCATCCCCTCCTTCGTCTACACCAGTCTTGCCCATACAGGAGGCCCCTAGTACATCTAGTGCGCCAATACTCCTTACTATGCAACATTTAACGGCTGTAATGGATAATTCTATCAAAAACATTTTAGCCAATATGCCCACTTATCAGCGAAAGCGCGACTGCTCTGTTTTAGAAAATTCTGTAGAGCATGAGAACGCTGATGATATGGTTTCTGAAGGGCCCCTACACCAGTCTGAGGGGACCAGGGAGGTTTTGTCTGAGGGAGAAATTTCAGATTCAGGAAACATTTCTCAACAAGCTGAACCTGATGTGATTACTTTTAAATTTAAGTTGGAACATCTCCGCGCTCTGCTTAAGGAGGTGTTATCCAATTTGGATGATTGTGATTATCTGGTCATTCCAGAACCACTATGTAAAATGGAAAAGTTCTTAGAGGCCCCGGGGCCCCCCGAAGCTTTTCCTATATCCAAGCGGGTACATTGTTAGTAAAGAATGGGACAGGCCCGGTATACCTTTAGTACCTCCCCCCATATTTAAAAAATTGTTTTCCTATAGCGACCCCAGAAAGGACTGATGGCAGACAGTCCCCAAGGTCGAGGGGGCGGTTTCTACTCTACACAAGCGCGCCACTATACCCATAGAAGATAGTTGTGCTTTCCAAGATCCTATGGATAAAAAATTAGAAGGTCTGCTAAAAAAGATGTTTGTTCAGCAAGGTTCCCTTCTACAACCATTTGCATGCATTGTCCCTGTCACTGCAGCCGCGTGTTTCTAGTTTGATGAGCTAGGAAAGGCGATTATTAGTAATTCTTCTTCTTATGAGGAGATTATGGACAGAATTCGTGCTCTTAAATTGGCTAATTCTTTCACCCTAGACGCCACCTTGCAATTGGCTAGGTTAGCGGCGAAAAAATTCTGGGTTTGCTATTGTGGCGCAGAGCGCTTTGGTTAAAATCTTGGGCAGCGGATGCGTCTTCCAAGAACAAATTGCTTGACATTCCTTTCAAGGGGAAAACACTCTTTGGCCCTGACTTGAAAGAGATTATCTCTGATATCACTGGGGGCAAGGGCCACGCCCTTCCTCAGGATAGGTCTTTTCAAGACCAAAAATAAACCTAAGTTTCGTCCCTTTCGCAGAAACGGATCAGCCCCAAGGGCTACGTCCTCTAAGCAGGAAGGTAATACTTCTCAAGCCAATCCAGCCTGGAGACCTATGCAAGGCTGGAACAAAGGAAAGCAGGCCAGGAAACCTGCCACTGCTACCAAGACAGCATGAAATGCGGGCCCCCGATCCGGGACCGGATCTGGTGGGGGGCAGACTCTCTCTCTTCGCTCAGGCTTGGGCAAGAGATGTTCTGGATCCTTGGGCGCTGGAAATAGTCTCCCAAGGTTATTCTCTGGAGTTCAAGGGGCTTCCTCCAAGGGGGAGGTTCCACAGGTCTCAGTTGTCTTCAGACCACATAAGAAGACAGGCATTCTTACATTGGGTAGAAGACCTGCTAAAAATGGGAGTGATTCATCCTGTTCCATTAGGAGAACAAGGGATGGGGTTCTACTCCAATCTGTTCATAGTTCCCAAAAAAGAGGGAACGTTCAGACCAATCTTAGATCTCAAGATCTTGAACAAGTTTCTCAAGGTTCCATCGTTCAAGATGGAAACCATTCGAACACTTCTTCCTTCCATCCAGGAAGGTCAATTCATGACCAAGGTGGATTTCAAGGATGCGTATCTACATATTCCTATCCACAAGGAACATCATCGGTTCCTAAGGTTTGCATTCCTGGACAAGCATTTCCAGTTCGTGGCGTTTTCTTTCGGATTAGCCACTGCTCCTAGGATTTTCTCATAGGTACTAGGGTCCCTTCTGGCGGTGCTAAGACCAAGGGGCATTGCTGTAGTACCTTACTTGGACGACATTCTGATTCGAGCGTCGTCCCTTCCTCAAGTAAAGGCTCACACGGACATTGTCCTGGCCTTTCTCAGATCTCACGGATGGAAAGTGAACGTGGAAAAGAGTTCTCTATCTCCGTCAACGAGGGTTCCCTTCTTGGGAACTATAATAGACTCCTTAGAAATGAGGATTTTTCTGACACAAGCCAGAAAAACAAAACTTCTAGACTCTTGTCGGATACTTCATTCCGTTCCTCTTCCTTCCATAGCGCAGTGCATGGAAGTGATAGGTTTGATGGTAGCGGCAATGGACATAGTTCCTTTTGTGCGCATTCATCTAAGACCATTACAACTGTTCATGCTCAGTCAGTGGAATGGGGACTATTCAGACTTGTCTCCGAAGATACAAGTAAATCAGAGGACCAGAGACTCATTCCGTTGGTGGCTGTCCCTGGACAACCTGTCACAAGGGATGACCTTCCGCAGACCAGAGTGGGTCATTGTCACGACCGACGCCAGTCCGATGGGCTGGGGCGCGGTCTGGGGATCCCTGAAAGCTCAGGGTCTTTGGTCTCGGGTAGAATCTCTTCTACCGATAAATATTCTGGAACTGAGAGCGATATTCAATGCTCTCAAAGCTTGGCCTCAGCTAGCGAGGGCCAAGTTCATACATCAACCATCAGGGGGGAACAAGGAGTTCCCTAGCGATGGAAGAAGTGACCAAAATCATTCTATGGGCGGAGTCTCACTCCTGCCTCCTGTCTGCTATCCACATCCCAGGAGTGGAAAATTGGGAAGCGGATTTTCTGAGTCGTCAGACATTGCATCCGGGGGAGTGGGAACTCCATCCGGAAATCTTTGCCCAAGTCACTCAACCGTGGGGCATTCCAGACATGGATCTGTTGGCCTCTCGTCAGAACTTCAGAGTTCCTTACTACGGGTACAGATCCAGGGATCCCAAGGCGGCTCTAGTGGATGCACTAGTAGCACCTTGGACCTTCAAACTAGCTTATGTGTTCCTGCCGTTTCCTCTCATCCCCAGGCTGGTAGCCAGGATCAATCAGGAGAGGGCGTCGGTGATTTTGATAGCTCCTGCGTGGCTACGCAGGACTTGGTATGCAGATCTGGTGAATATGTCATCGGCTCCACCATGGAAGCTACCTTTGAGACGAGACCTTCTTGTTCTAGGTCCGTTCGACCCACTCCAGCTGACTGCTTGGAGATTGAACGCTTGATCTTATCAAAGCGAGGGTTCTCAGATTCTGTTATTAATACTCTTGTTCAGGCCTGAAAGCCTGTAACCAGAAAAATTACCACATAATTTGGTATATCTGTTGGTGTGAATCTGCAGGATTCCCTTGGGACAAGGTTAAGATTCCTAAGAGTCTATCCTTCCTTCGAGAAGGATTGGAAAAAGGATTATCTGCAAGTTCCTTGATGGGACAGATTTCTGCCTTGTCTGTGTTACTTCACAAAAAGCTGGCAGCTGTGCCAGATGTTCTAGCCTTTGTTCAGGCTCTGGTTAGAATCAAGCCTGTTTACAAAATTTTGACTCCTCCTTGGAGTCTCAACCTAGTTCTTTCAGGGGGTTCCGTTTGAACCCTTACATTCCGTTGATATTAAGTTATTATCTTGGAAAGTTTTGTTTTTGGTTGCAATTTCTTCTGCTAGAAGAGTTTCAGAATTATCTGCTCTGCAGTGTTCTTCTCCTTATCTGGTGTTCCATGCAGATAAGGTGGTTTTGCGTACTAAACCTGGTTTTCTTCCAAAAGTTGTTTCTAACAAAAACATTAACCAGGAGATAGTTGTGCCTTCTTTGTGTCCTAATCCAGTTTCAAAGAAGGAACGTTTGTTGCACAACTTGGATGTAGTTCGTGCTCTCAAATTTTACTTAGCAGCTACTAAGGATTTCAGACAAACTTCGTCTTTGTTTGTTGTTTATTCTGGTAAACGGAGAGGTCAAAAAGCAACTTCTACCTCTCTCTCCTTCTGGATTAAAAGCATTATCCGATTGGCTTATGAGACTGCCGGACGGCAGCCTCCTGAAAGAATCACAGCTCACTCCACTAGGGCTGTGGCTTCCACATGGGCCTTCAAGAACGAGGCTTCTGTTGATCAGATATGTAAGGCAGCGACTTGGTCTTCACTGCACACTTTTTCTAAATTTTACAAATTTGATACTTTTGCTTCTTCTGAGGTTATTTTTGGGGAGAAAGGTTTTGCAAGCCGTGGTGCCTTCCATTTAGGTGACCTGATTTGCTCCCTCCCTTCATCCGTGTCCTAAAGCTTTGGTATTGGTTCCCACAAGTAAGGATGACGCCGTGGACCGGACACACCTATGTTGGAGAAAACAGAATTTATGTTTACCTGATAAATTACTTTCTCCAACGGTGTGTCCGGTCCACGGCCCGCCCTGGTTTTTTTTTAATCAGGTCTGATAATTTATTTTCTTTAACTACAGTCACCACGGTAACATATGGTTTCTCCTATGCAAATATTCCTCCTTAACGTCGGTCGAATGACTGGGGTAGGCGGAGCCTAGGAGGGATCATGTGACCAGCTTTGCTGGGCTCTTTGCCATTTCCTGTTGGGGAAGAGAATATCCCACAAGTAAGGATGACGCCGTGGACCGGACACACCGTTGGAGAAAGTAATTTATCAGGTAAACATAAATTCTGTTTTTAGCATGTTGTAACTAAAATCCACTGCTGTTCCCACACAGGACTGAGGAGTACCAGAAAACTTCAGTTGGGGGGAACAGTTTGCAGGCTTGACTGCAATGAGGTATGTTCAGTCATTTATTTCTAGACAAGACTGAGATAATGCTAGAAGACTGACGAGATCCCCATGTGGGGAGGGTAAGCTATGTTCTGAGACTTAGTATGGAATTGAATGCTTACATGACAGGGCTAAATAGGCTGGTTGACACTAATGCAGGGCAATCGATTATTTATTTAAGAAATACTCGTTGGAGACACCCTTTTAAGCACTTTGGAGTGTTTTACTGGGGTTATTATCCACATGGCATAAATTTAGTCACTTAGAAATGATTTTTGTAGGCCTCACAACTCCGGAGTGGAGTGGGAGGGGCCTAATTTTGCACCTCAGATGCGCAGTTAGAATTGAAAGACTGTTTCATGCTGCTTCACATGGAGGGTCCAGCTGCTGATTGAGGGCCTAGAGGAAGCTTTATTTCCCCAAAACTGATCCCTAAGGGCAGGTAGGGCTACAGCAGTAAGCGGTGGCAAGGTGCTGTAGTTAATTAACCGGTTGTTGGCTTTAGGCTGCTCCGGTTTGGGCATTAAGGGGTTAATCGTTCTGAAACTTGCTGTGCAATCATATTAAAGCCTTAGGTACATACTGTGAAAATTTCAAAAGGATTGGTGCATTTTTCACTGTTTTGTAAAATTGTGTGCTCTTTTTATTTCTTAAAGGCACAGTAACGTTTTTTCAAATTGTGTTTTTTATTTGATTAAAGTGTTTTCCAAGCCTGCTTGTGTATGCTACTAGTCTGTTAAACATGTCTGACACTAAGGAAAATCCTTGTTCAATGTGTTTAGAAGCCATGGTGGAACCCCCTCTCAGAATGTGTCCCAATTGCACTAATATGTCTATACACTTTAAAGATCATATTGTTGCACTTAAAAGTGTGGCCCTAGATGATTCTCAGACTGAAGGTAATGAGGATAGTCTGCCTACC
Organism: Bombina bombina; assembly: GCF_027579735.1. Classification (NCBI taxonomy): domain Eukaryota; kingdom Metazoa; phylum Chordata; class Amphibia; order Anura; family Bombinatoridae; genus Bombina; species Bombina bombina. Next base: position 1,274,822,655 of record NC_069499.1, read on the forward strand.
TCTCCCCATGTGTCACAACCAGTTACGCCCGCTCAAGCGATGCCTAGTACCTCTAGTGCGTCTGCCCCTATTACATTGCAACAACTAGCGACAGTCATGGATAATTCCCTTGCGGCCTTTCTATCCAAACTGCCAGTTTTTTCTGCAAAGCGCGATAGCTCTGTTTTAAGAACAGATTATGAGCAGTCTGAAGCTTTGGTAGCCTTATCTGATGTACCCTCACAACACTCCGAAGTGGGGGTGAGGGATTTGATGTCTGAGGGAGAAATTTCCGACTCAGGAAAGGTTTCTCATCAGGCAGAGTCAGATTCATTAGCGTTTAAATTTAAACTGGAACACCTCCGCGTATTGCTCAGGGAGGTATTAGCCACTCTGGATGATTGTGATCCTATGGTGGTCCCAGAGAAATTGTGTAAAATGGACAAGTACCTAGAGGTCCCTGTATACACTGATGCGTTTCCGATCCCTAAAAGGGTTGCGGATATTGTTACTAGGGAGTGGGATAGACCAGGTGTCCCTTTTGTTCCCCCCCCCTATTTTTAAGAAAATGTTCCCCATAACTGACCCCAGGCGGGACTCGTGGCAGACGGTCCCTAAGGTAGAGGGGGCTGTTTCTTCACTTGCTAAGCGCACAACCATACCAATTGAAGACAGTTGTGCTTTTAAAGATCCTATGGATAAAAAATTAGAAGGTTTACTTAAGAAAATTTTTGTTCAACAAGGTTTCCTTTTCCAACCTATTGCCTGCATTATTCCTGTAACTACTGCAGCGGCTTTCTGGTTTGAGGCGCTGGAGGAGTCGCTCCAGACGGAGACCTCATATGACGAAATTATGGATAGAATTAAGGCTCTAAAGCTGGCTAATTCTTTTATCACAGACGCCGCCTTGCAATTAGCTAAGTTAGCGGCAAAAAATTCAGGTTTCGCCATTATGGCGCGCAGAGCGCTTTGGCTCAAGTCATGGTTGGCCGATGTGTCGTCAAAATCCAAATTATTAAATATCCCTTTCAAGGGAAAGACCCTTTTCGGGCCAGAATTGAAAGAGATTATTTCAGAAATCACCGGGGGAAAGGGCCATGCTCTCCCTCAGGACAAGCCCTTTAAGGCTAGAAACAAAGCTAATTTCTTCTGTTATGTGTGATCAGTCCACGGGTCATCATTACTTCTGGGATATAACTCCTCCCCAACAGGAAATGCAAGAGGATTCACCCAGCAGAGCTGCATATAGCTCCTCCCCTCTACGTCACTCCCAGTCATTCTCTTGCACCCAACGACTAGATAGGATGTGTGAGAGGACTATGGTGATTATACTTAGTTTTTATAACTTCAATCAAAAGTTTGTTATTTTACAATAGCACCGGAGCGTGTTATTACCTCTCTGGCAGAGTTTGAAGAAGAATCTACCAGAGTTTTTTACTATGATTTTAACCGGAGTAGTTAAGATCATATTGCTGTTTCTCGGCCATCTGAGGGAGGTAAAAGCTTCAGATCAGGGGACAGCGGGCAGATGAATCTGCATTGAGGTATGTAGCAGTTTTTATTTTCTGAATGGAATTGATGAGAAAATCCTGCCATACCGTTATAATGACATGTATGTATACTCTACACTTCAGTATTCTGGGGATGGTATTTCACTGGAATTACTCTGTTAAAAGTACATTAAACCTTTTAATAGGTATTTATTATGTTAAACGTTTTTGCTGGAATGTAGAATCGTTTGCATGTTCTGAGGTACTGAGTGAATAAATGTTTGGGCATTATTTTTTCCACTTGGCAGTTTGCTTGTTTTAATTGTGACAGTTTCGTTTCTCTCTCACTGCTGTGTGTGAGGGGGAGGGGCCGTTTTTGGCGCTCTTTGCTACGCATCAAAAATTTCCAGTCAGTTACTCTTGTATTTCCTGCATGATCCGGTTCATCTCTAACAGAAATCAGGGGTCTTCAAACTTCCTTGGAGGGAGGTAGATTCTCTCAGCAGAGCTGTGAGACTTATATATTGACTGTGATTAAAAGACGTTGCTCTGTAATTTTTATGTTCCAAATTTAATTATTGTTACTTTACTAATGGGAACAAACCTTTGCTAAAAGTTGTGTTGTTTTTCAAGGATTGATGCGATAACTGTTTTTCAGTTCATTATTTCAACTGTCATTTAATCGTTTAGTGCTTCTTTGAGGCACAGTACGTTTTTGTTAATAAGATTGTAACCAAGTTGCAAGTTTATTGCTAGTGTGTTAAACATGTCTGATTCAGAGGAAGATACCTGTGTCATTTGTTCCAATGCCAAGGTGGAGCCCAATAGAAATTTATGTATTAACTGTATTGATGCTACTTTAAATAAAAGCCAATCTGTACAAATTGAACAAATTTCACCAAACAGCGAGGGGAGAGTTATGCCGACTAACTCGCCTCACGTGTCAGTACCTGCATCTCCCGCCCGGGAGGTGCGTGATATTGTGGCGCCTAGTACATCTGGGCGGCCATTACAGATAACATTACAAGATATGGCTACTGTTATGACTGAAGTTTTGGCTAAATTACCAGAACTAAGAGGCAAGCGTGATCACTCTGGGGTGAGAACAGAGTGCGCTGATAATACTAGGGCCATGTCTGATACTGCGTCACAGCTTGCAGAGCATGAGGACGGAGAGCTTCATTCTGTGGGTGACGGTTCTGATCCAAACAGATTGGATTCAGATATTTCAAATTTTAAATTTAAATTGGAGAACCTCCGTGTATTACTAGGGGAGGTTTTAGCGGCTCTTAATGATTGTAACACTGTTGCAATACCTGAGAAATTGTGTAGGTTGGATAAATACTTTGCGGTACCGGCGAGTACTGACGTTTTTCCTATACCTAAGAGACTAACTGAAATTGTTACTAAGGAGTGGGATAGACCCGGTGTGCCGTTCTCACCCCCTCCAATATTTAGAAAGATGTTTCCAATAGACGCCACCACACGGGACTTATGGCAAACGGTCCCTAAGGTGGAGGGAGCAGTTTCACTTTAGCTAAGCGTACCACTATCCCGGTGGAGGATAGCTGTGCTTTTTCAGATCCAATGGATAAAAAATTAGAGGGTTACCTTAAGAAAATGTTTGTTCAACAAGGTTTTATATTGCAACCCCTTGCATGCATCGCGCCGATTACGGCTGCGGCAGCATTTTGGATTGAGTCTCTGGAAGAGAACCTTAGTTCAGCTACGCTGGACGACATTACGGACAGGCTTAGAGTCCTTAAACTAGCTAATTCATTCATTTCGGAGGCCGTAGTACATTTAACCAAACTTACGGCTAAGAACTCAGGATTTGCCATTCAGGCACGTAGGGCGCTGTGGCTAAAATCCTGGTCAGCTGATGTAACTTCTAAGTCCAAATTACTTAATATACCTTTCAAGGGGCAAACTTTATTTGGGCCCGGTTTGAAAGAAATTATCGCTGACATTACAGGAGGTAAGGGCCACGCCCTGCCTCAAGACAAAGCCAAAGCTAAGGCTAGACAGTCTAATTTTCGTCCCTTTCGGAATTTCAAAGCAGGAGCAGCACCAACTTCCACTGCACCAAAACAGGAAGGAGCTGTTGCTCGTTACAGACAAGGCTGGAAACCTAACCAGTCCTGGAACAAGGGCAAGCAGGCCAGGAAACCTGCTGCTGCCCCAAAGACAGCATGAATCGAGGGCCCCCGATCCGGGACCGGATCTAGTGGGGGGCAGACTCTCTCTCTTCGCCCAGGCTTGGGCAAGAGATGTTCAGGATCCCTGGGCGCTAGAGATCATATCTCAGGGATACCTTCTAGACTTCAAATTCTCTCCCCCAAGAGGGAGATTTCATCTGTCAAGGTTGTCAACAAACCAGATAAAGAAAGAAGCGTTTCTACGCTGTGTACAAGATCTGTTATTAATGGGAGTGATCCATCCGGTTCCGCGGTCGGAACAAGGACAAGGGTTTTACTCAAACCTGTTTGTGGTTCCCAAAAAAGAGGGAACTTTCAGGCCAATCTTGGATTTAAAGATCCTAAACAGATTCCTAAGAGTTCCATCGTTCAAAATGGAAACTATTCGGACAATCTTACCCATGATCCAAAAGGGTCAGTACATGACCACAGTGGATTTAAAGGATGCTTACCTTCACATACCGATTCACAAGGATCATTACCGGTATCTAAGGTTTGCCTTCTTAGACAGGCATTACCAGTTTGTAGCTCTTCCATTCGGATTGGCTACGGCTCCAAGAATCTTCACAAAGGTTCTGGGTGCCCTTCTGGCGGTACTAAGACCGCGAGGAATTTCGGTAGCTCCGTACCTAGACGACATTCTGATACAAGCTTCAAGCTTTCAAACTGCCAAGTCTCATACAGAGTTAGTTCTGGCATTTCTAAGGTCGCATGGATGGAAAGTGAACGAAAAGAAGAGTTCTCTCTTTCCTCTCACAAGAGTTCCATTCTTGGGGACTCTTATAGATTCTGTAGAAATGAAGATTTATCTGACAGAAGACAGATTAACAAAGCTTCTAAATGCATGCCGTGTCCTTCATTCCATTCAACTCCCGTCAGTAGCTCAATGCATGGAGGTGAGCGGCTTAATGGTAGCAGCAATGGACATAGTACCCTTTGCACGTCTACATCTCAGACCGCTGCAATTGTGCATGCTGAGTCAGTGGAATGGGGATTACTCAGACTTGTCCCCTACTCTGAATCTGGATCAAGAGACCAGAAACTCTCTTCTATGGTGGCTTTCTCGGCCACATCTGTCCAGGGGGATGCCATTCAGCAGGCCGGACTGGACAATTGTAACAACAGACGCCAGCCTACTAGGTTGGGGCGCTGTCTGGAATTCTCTGAAGGCTCAGGGACAATGGAATCAGGAGGAAAGTCTCCTGCCAATAAACATTCTGGAATTGAGAGCAGTTCTCAATGCCCTTCTGGCTTGGCCCCAGTTAAAAACTCGGGGGTTCATCAGGTTTCAGTCGGACAACATCACGACTGTAGCTTACATCAACCATCAAGGAGGGACAAGAAGCTCCCTAGCAATGATGGAAGTATCAAAGATAATTCGCTGGGCAGAGTCTCACTCTTGCCACCTGTCAGCAATCCACATCCCGGGAGTGGAGAACTGGGAGGCGGATTTCTTGAGTCGCCAGACTTTTCATCCGGGGGAGTGGGAACTTCATCCGGAGGTCTTTGCCCAAATACTTCGAAGTTGGGGCAAACCAGAGATAGATCTCATGGCGTCTCGCCAGAACGCCAAACTTCCTCGCTACGGGTCCAGATCCAGGGATCCGGGAGCGGTTCTGATAGATGCCTTGACAGCACCTTGGAACTTCGGGATGGCTTATGTGTTTCCACCCTTCCCGCTGCTTCCTCGATTGATTGCCAAAATCAAACAGGAGAGAGCATCAGTGATTCTAATAGCGCCTGCATGGCCACGCAGGACTTGGTATGCAGATCTAGTGGACATGTCATCCTGTCCGCCTTGGTCTCTACCTCTAAGACAGGACCTTCTGATACAGGGTCCATTCAAACATCAAAATCTAACTTCTCTGAAGCTGACTGCTTGGAAATTGAACGCTTGATTTTATCAAAACGTGGTTTTTCTGAGTCGGTTATTGATACCCTGATACAGGCTAGGAAGCCTGTTACCAGAAGGATTTACCATAAGATATGGCGTAAATACCTATACTGGTGCGAATCCAAAGGTTACTCCTGGAGTAAGTTTAGGATTCCTAGGATATTGTCCTTTCTACAAGAAGGTTTAGAAAAGGGTTTATCGGCTAGTTCATTAAAGGGACAGATCTCAGCTCTGTCCATCTTGTTACACAGGCGTCTGTCAGAAAATCCAGACGTCCAGGCCTTTTGTCAGGCTTTAGCTAGGATCAAGCCTGTGTTTAAAACTGTTGCTCCGCCATGGAGTTTAAACCTTGTTCTTAACGTTCTACAAGGAGTTCCGTTTGAACCCCTTCATTCCATTGATATAAAGTTGTTATCTTGGAAAGTGTTATTTTTAATGGCTATTTCTTCGGCTCGGAGAGTCTCTGAGTTATCAGCTTTACATTGTGATTCTCCTTATTTGATTTTTCATTCAGATAAGGTAGTTCTGCGTACAAAGCCTGGGTTCTTACCTAAGGTAGTCACTAACAGGAACATCAATCAAGAGATCGTGGTGCCTTCCCTGTGCCCGAATCCTTCTTCAAAGAAGGAACGTCTTCTACACAATCTGGATGTAGTTCGTGCCCTCAAGTTCTACTTGCAGGCAACTAAGGATTTTCGACAAACGTCTTCCCTGTTTGTCGTGTACTCTGGTCAGAGGAGAGGTCATAAGGCTTCGGCTACCTCTCTCTCCTTCTGGCTTCGTAGCATAATTCGTTTAGCCTATGAGACTGCTGGACAGCAGCCTCCTGAAAGAATTACAGCTCATTCTACTAGAGCTGTGGCTTCCACTTGGGCCTTTAAGAATGAGGCCTCTGTTGAACAGATTTGCAAGGCTGCAACTTGGTCTTCGCTTCATACTTTTTCCAAATTTTACAAATTTGACACTTTTGCTTCTTCGGAGGCTATTTTTGGGAGAAAGGTTCTTCAGGCAGTGGTTCCTTCTGTATAATGAGCCTGCCTATCCCTCCCGTCATCCGTGTACTTTTGCTTTGGTATTGGTATCCCAGAAGTAATGATGACCCATGGACTGATCACACATAACAGAAGAAAACATAATTTATGCTTACCTGATAAATTCCTTTCTTCTGTTGTGTGATCAGTCCACGGCCCGCCCTGTTTTTTAAGGCAGGTAAATATCTTTTAAATTATACTCCAGTCACCACTTCACCCTTGGTTTCTCCTTTCTCGTTGATTCTTGGTCGAATGACTGGGAGTGACGTAGAGGGGAGGAGCTATATGCAGCTCTGCTGGGTGAATCCTCTTGCATTTCCTGTTGGGGAGGAGTTATATCCCAGAAGTAATGATGACCCGTGGACTGATCACACAACAGAAGAAAGGAATTTATCAGGTAAGCATAAATTATGTTTTTCGTTCCTTTCGTAACTTCAGGAGCGGTCCGGCTTCAGCCTCTACAGCTGCAAAGCAAGAGGGTAACGCTTCACAGCCCAAGGCAACCTGGAAGCCTTACCAGGGCTGGAACAAGGGTAAACAGGCCAAAAAGCCTGCGGCTGCTACCAAGAGAGCATGAAGGGGTAGCCCCCGATCCGGGACCGGATCTAGTAGAGGGCAGACTCTCTCTCTTCGCTCAGGCCTGGGCAAGAGATGTTCTCGATCCCTGGGCATTAGAGATTGTTTCCCAGGGATATCTTCTAGAATTCAAGGACTCCCCTCCAAGGGGAAGGTTCCACATTTCTCGTCTGTCTTCAGACCAGACAAAGAAAGAGGCGTTCTTACGCTGTGTAGAAGAGCTACATACGATGGGAGTGATATACCCAGTTCCAATTGCAGAACAAGGTCTGGGTTTTTACTCAACCCTGTTTGTGGTTCCCAAAAAAGAGGGAACTTTCAGACCAATCCTGGATCTAAAAATTCTAAACAGATTCCTCAGAGTCCCATCATTCAAGATGGAGACCATTCGGACAATCTCTACCTATGATCCAGGAAGGTCATTATATGACTACCGTGGATCTAAAGGATGTGTACCTGCATATCCCTATCCACAAAGATCATCATCAGTTCCTCAGGTTCGCTTTCCTAGACAAGCATTACCAGTTCGTGGCTGTTCCATTCGGTTTAGCCACTGCTCCCAGAATTTTCACAAAGGTGCTAGGGTCCCTTCTGGCGGTTCTAAGACCGCGGGTCATAGCAGTGGCGCCTTATTTGGAAGACATCTTAATTCAGGCGCCGTCCTTTCACAGAGCCAAGTCTCACACGGAGATTGTATTGGCCTTTGTGAGGTCTCACGGGTGGAAGGTGAACGTCAAAAAGAGTTCCCTGTCCCCACTCACAAGGGTTCCCTTTCTAGGAACACTAATAGATTCAGTAGAAATGAAAATATTTCTGACGGAGGTCAGAAAGTTGAAACTTTTAACTACTTGCCGAGTTCTTCATTCCATTCCTCGGCCATCTGTAGCTCAGTGCATGGAGGCAATCGGATTAATGGTAGCGGCAATGGACATAGTCCCTTTTGCTCGGATACACCTCAGACCACTGCAACTATGCATGCTCAAACAGTGGAATGGGGATTATGCAGATTTGTCTCCTCTAATTCAGTTGGACCAGGAGACCAGAGATTCTCTTCTCTTGTGGTTGTCTCAGGACTACCTGTCTCAGGGAATATGTTTCCGCAGGCCAGAGTGGGTCATTGTAACGACCGACGCCAGTCTGTTAGGCTGGGGTGCGGTCTGGGACTCCTTGAAAGCTCAGGGCTTATGGTCTCGGGAAGAATCTCTTCTCCCGATAAACATTCTGGAACTGAGGGCGATATTCAACGCTCTTCAGGCATGGCCTCAACTAGCTGCGGCCAAATTCATCAGATTTCAGTCGGACAACATCACGACTGTAGCTTACGTCAATCATCAGGGGGGAACAAAGAGTTCCCTAGCGATGACGGAAGTAACCAAAATAATCAAGTGGGCGGAGGATCACCCCTTCCATCTCTCAGTAATTCACATCCCAGGAGTAGACAACTGGGAGGCGGATTTTCTAAGTCGTCAGACTTTTCACCCGGGGGAGTGGGAACTCCACCCGGAGGTATTTGCCCAGCTCACTCAGCTATGGGGCACTCCAGAATTGGATCTGATGGCATCCCGTCAGAACGCCAAACTTCCTCTCTACGGGTCCAGGTCCCGGGACCCCAAGGCGGTATTGATAGATACACTAGCAGCACCTTGGTCCTTTAATCTGGCTTATGTTTTTCCACCATTTCCTCTCCTCCCGCGTCTGGTCGCCAGAATCAAGCAGGAGAAGGCTTTGGTGATTCGGATAGCGCTTGCGTGGCCACGCAGGACTTGGTATGCAGACCTAGTGGGCATGTCATCTGTCCCACCATGGACACTGCCAATGAGGCAGGATCTTCTAATACAGGGTCTGTTCAAGCATCCAAATCTAGTTTCTCTAAGTCTGACTGCTTGGAGATTGAACGCTTAATTCTATCAAAGCGTGGGTTCTCTGAGTCAGTTATAGATACTCTGATTCAGGCTAGAAAGCCTGTCACCAGGAAAATCTACCATAAGATATGGCGGAAATATCTTTGTTGGTGTGAATCCAAGGGTTACTCATGGAGTAAGATTAGGATTCCCAGGATATTGTCCTTTCTCCAAGAAGGATTGGAGAAAGGTTTGTCAGCTAGTTCCTTAAAAGGACAAATATCCCCTCTGTCTATCCTTTTACACAAGCGTCTGGCAGAGGTACCAGACGTTCAAGCGTTTGCTCAGGCTTTAGTCAGAATCAAGCCTGTCTATAAACCTGTGACTCCGCCATGGAGTCTAAATCTAGTTATTTCAGTTCTTCAAGGGGTTCCGTTTGAACCTTTACATTCCATAGATATTAAGTTGTTATCTTGGAAAGTTTTGTTTTTAGTAGATATCTCTTCTGCTCGAAGAGTTTCAGAATTATCTGCCTTACAGTGTGATTCACCTTACCTGGTGTTCCACGCAGATAAGGTAGTTTTGCGTACCAAGCCTGGTTTTCTTCCTAAAGTTGTTTCTAACAAGAATATTAACCAGGAAATAGTTGTTCCTTCTCTGTGTCCTAATCCTTCTTCGAAGAAGGAACGTCTGTTACACAATCTTGATGTAGTTCGTGCTTTAAAGTTCTATTTACAAGCAACTAAGGATTTCAGACAACATCTTCCTTGTTTGTTATCTATTCTGGTAAGAGGAGAGGTCAGAAAGCGACTGCTACCTCTCTTTCCTTTTGGCTGAAAAGCATCATCCGTTTGGCCTATGAGACTGCTGACCAGCAGCCTCCTGAAAGAATTACTGCTCATTCTACCAGAGCAGTGGCTTCCACATGGGCTTTTAAAAATGAGGCTTCTGTTGAACAGATTTGTAAGGCAGCGACTTGGTCTTCACTGCATACTTTTGCCAAATTTTACAAATTCGATACTTTTGCTTCTTCGGAGGCTATTTTTGGGAGAGAGGTTTTGCAAGCAGTGGTGCCTTCTGTTTAAGGTACCTGTCTTGTTCCCTCCCTTCCTCCGTGTCCTAAAGCTTTGGTATTGGTATCCCACAAGTAAAGGATGAAGCCGTGGACTGGATACACCTTGCAAGAGGAAACAGAATTTATGCTTACCTGATAAATTACTTTCTCTTGCGGTGTATCCAGTCCACGGCCCGCCCTGGCAATTAAGTCAGGTAAAAATTTTTTTGTTTAAACTACAGTCACCACTGCACCCTATGGCTTCTCCTTTTTCTTCCTAACCTTTGGTCGAATGACTGGGGGGTGGAGCTAGAGGGGGAGCTATATGGACAGCTCTGCTGTGTGCTCTCTTTGACACTTCCTGTAGGGAATGAGAATATCCCACAAGTAAAGGATGAAGCCGTGGACTGGATACACCGCAAGAGAGAGTAATTTATCAGGTAAGCATAAATTCTGTTTTTCAGAATGCTTGGTTATAATCTGTCCAAAATCCCTGTATTCAAAACATTATTTTTCAGGGGTTTCGAATTGCATTTATAATAAGACCTCCCACTTGAAGGTTTTTTCTCATTCATATTCCGTAAGATCCCATCAAAGCTCAGGCTTTTCTTCAATCTTTTTCAGATGTGGAATATATGGGAGTAATTGTTCCAGTTCCTTTGCAGGAACAGGGGATGGGATTTTATTCAAATCTCTTCATTGTATAAAAAAAGGAAGACTATTTCAGACCAATTTTGGATCTGAAAACTCTAAACAAATTTTGTAAGAATTCCAACTTTCAAAATGGAAACTATCAGGACTAATTCTGCCTTTTATTCAACAAGGTCAATTTATGTTTACAATAGATTTACAGGATGCTTACCTTCACATCCCAATTCACCCAGAACATTACCAGTTTCTGAGGTTTTCTTTTCTGAAAATGCATAATCCGCTAGTTGCTCTTCCATTTGGTCTAGCTACAGCTCCAAGAATATTTACCAAGGTTCTCAGTACCCTTTTATCTGTAATCAGAGCTTAGGGTATTGCAGTTTTTCACACAAAACAACTATCTTCAAAGATATGGCTGAAAGATCAATTTACCAAAGAGTTCCTTGATTCCTCAGACAAAGGTTACCTTTTTTAGGTTTCCAGATTGATTCAGTGTCCATGATTCTTTCACTGACAGATGAATAACATTGATGTCAGCTTGTCTGAACTTCAGTATCTCTCATTTTGTTCAGTTGCTTTGTATATGGAAGTACTAGGCCTCATGATTGCAGCTTCAGATACAATTCCATTTTCTCGATTTCATATGAGACCTTTTCAGCTTTGTATGCTGCACCAATTGTGCTAGGATTATACTCCGATATCCCAAAATATATTCTTAGACCCCAGTACGCACCTCTCCCTGACTTGGTGGCTGAATCACCAGTTCAGGGGGCTTATTTTGCTCGTCCTACCTGGTCTGTGATCACCACAGATGCAAGTCTTTCAGGTTGGGAGCTGTCTGGGGATCTCTGACAGCACAAGAAGTTTAGAATGAATTCTCAAGAGGTGAGGTTACTAATAATTTTTTTGGATCTCTGTGCACTCTTCAGGGCCCTTCAGGCTTGGCCTCTATTCAAAAAGATGCGGAAAAGGCTGTTTTTATTTTAATCCCTATCATTATCCTCGCCACCATGAAATAAATTAAAGGGACACTAAACACAATTTTTCTTTCATGTTTCAGGTAGAGATTACAATTTTAAACATTACAATTTACTTCTATTATCTAGTTTGCATTATTCTTTAGATATCTTTTGATGAAGAAATAGCAATGCACATGGGTGATCCAAGCACATGAGGAATCTATGTGCAATTACCAATCGGCAGCTACTGAGCCTATCTAGATATGCTTTTCAGCAAAGGATATCAAGAGAATGAAACAAATGAGATAATTGAAGTAAATTAGAAAGTTGTTCAGAATTGTATGCTTTTTCTAAAGTGTGAAAGAAAATAAATGTGAGTTTCATGTGCCTTTAATTTATCAGGTAAGATATAAATGATGATGATTTTTTTTTTATGGAATTGGATATTACTACCTTCCCCACTTTACAGAAAATCACCATGTGGGTTTGTTTATTACTATGGTTAGTAGTAGAAAAGGGAAGTATTTTTTTTATTTTAAATACATTTGTGCATAATTGTTTTATGTTGTATGCGATTCCTTTGTACACAAATTAATCACAATTTATCTGTGTACACGATTGCACTATTCACAAAAAATGTATCACAAGGTGGCAGTAGTTTCCTTGTACAATTTAATTTTGAGACTTTCTAATTAAAGGGACAGTCTAGTCAAAATTAAACTTTAATGATTCAGATAGGGCATTGAGTTTTAAACAACTTTCCAATTTACTTTTATCATCAAATTTGCTTTGTTCTCTTGGTATTCTTTGTTGAAAGCTAAACCTAGCTAGGCTCATATGCTAATTTCTAAGCCCTAGAAGGCAGCTTCTTATCTCAGTGCATTTTAACAGTTTTTCACAGCTAGACAGCACTAGTTCATATGGGCAAAATAGATAACATTGCACTCACTCCTGTGGAGTTATTTAAGAGTCAGCACTGATTGTCTAAAATGCAAGTATGTCAAAAGAAGTGAAATAAGGTGCAGTCTGCAAAAGGCTTGGATTCAAGGTAATCACAGAGGTAAAAAGTATATTAATATAACAGTGTTGGTTATGGGTAATAAAGGAATGATCATTCTTTTTAAACAATAACAATTCTGGAGAATACTTTCCCTTGTAAACATCCTGCCTTAATTTGTTTAAAGGGATAGTCTAGTCAAAATTATACTTTCATTATTCAGATAGAGCATGCAGTTTTAAGCAACTTTCGAATTTACTCCTATTATCAATTTTTCTTTATTCTCTTGGTATCTTTATTTAAAAAAGCAAGAATGTAAGGTTAGAAGCCAGCCCATTTTTGGTTTAGCACCTGGATAGCGCTAGCTGATTGGTGTCTTAATGTAGCCATCCAATCAGCAAGCGCTTCCCAGGTGCTGAAACAAAAATGGGCCAGCTCCTAAGCTTACTTTTTAGGCTTTTTTTAAAATAAAGATACCAAGAGAATGAAGAAAAATTGATAATAGGAGTAAATTAGAAAGTTGCTTAAAATTGAAGACTATCCATTTTAATAAGCTGCTTGTTCCAATTTAAAGTGAATGTATATTTTTTCCGGTTTTGATGATATATTTATGTAGACAATAATCCTATTAAGCATACCGCCAATATAATTTTTTAATAAAACTAGTAATTTGTTTTTAATTTTATATAGTAAATAGCGTTGATTTACTCTACCTGCTCCTCCCACTCACTGTTTCCTTATTCTCCTCCATATTACGTATACAGCGGTCCCACCCGCTGTTTACATATTGGCAATGCGCGCTCCCGTTTAATTCTGCCATTGCGCATGCGTTACTCCTGTTTCCGCTGTCAAACAAAATAGTATTCATTGAATCAGTACATTCAATGAATACTATCGTTGTAATTATATTATAAGGAGCCCTTTCATATCAACTTACCGAGCGGTATAATAGTTGTGAAATGACAGGACTCCGTATACTAGTCTATTGCGCATGTGCAAAATGTGCTCAAGCTTACGCTAATGAGCTGAGAACCACAGTAGAACGCAAGCGCAAGAAGGACTCATTACGTCATCCTAAGGGGGTGGGTCCCCCTGTGGTTAGAGCCGTTATTGGCTCGGAAGATGTCCATGATAATGAACACGAACGGAGCGCGAATGTCGGGTGGAGGATAAGAATAACGGGAAACAACATAAATTAATAAAAATAAAGGTATATATTTAATAAGTTACAGAGAACCTTAGTCAGGAAGCTGACTTTACATTCACTTTAAAGCTGTATAGACAGCCCAAAAAAGAGTAACAAATACTTTCAAACTTCATATCACAAATACAATTAATAAATATGACACGTGTTGTTTTTTTGTTTAATACGTGCACATTTTGCCTGAAGGATCACAGTGGTATGTTAACGTTTTTGTAGCCATTAAACATATAACCTGCATTAATAGGATGGCATATATGTCACTCAATTTAAGGAACATGAAACCTAAAAATTTAGCAAGTCTTTTATGTATGCACAAGTTTCACAAACCTTTATTTCCTCACAAACCCAATGTTGCACACGTGTCCCATTGTTGTATTGTATAGGAAGACCCAGTTGTAGAGAAGAGCAGCAACCACCTTGTAACTTATGTTATTCTATAGCAACCTAATAGAAATATTGCATATCAGCCAAGTCTTAAAGGGATATAATACTCCATATGCTAAATCACTTGAAAGTGATGCAGCATAATTGTTAAAAGCTGACAAGTAAATATCACCTGAGCATCTCTGTTAAAAAGGAAGATTCAGGTAGCCCTCAGTTTACGCCAGGGTTAGGTTCCAGAAGGAATGGTTGTAAATCGAAACCGTTGTAAATTGAAACCCAGTTTATAATGTAAGTCAATGGTAAGTGAGGGAGTTAGGTTCCAGACCCCTCTAAAAATTGTCATAAGTAACACCTAATACATTATTTTTAAAGCTTTTGAAATTAAGACTTTAAATGCTAAACAGCATTATAAACCTAATAAAATAATCACACAATACAAAATATATAATTAAACAAAGTTAAAAGAACAAAAACAATTGCTAAACAGCATTATAAACCTAATAAAATAATCACACAACACAGACTTCACTTGCGTTTTTCTGCAAACAGTTCTTTCTATGCATTCCAATCTGGACTGATTTATAGACAGGAAGATCTTGTTCCTTAGAAATCTGGTTAAACTGATTAATTTCAGCTTGCTTGGCTTTGCTGCAATACAAGCGGACAGCTCCACCTACTGGCTATTTTAATAAATGCACTGCTTCTCAATGCTTTTCAATAGCAGTCACATGACTGGAAAAAAAGGTTGTTATTCTGAAACGGTGTAAATTGAACCGTTGTAGACCTAGGGCCACCTGTATTTTACCTCAAAATTTCCTCAGCTCACCAGAGTAAGTGCTGTGTAAACACTTCTACTGAAGCTGCTGTCCAGCTGTAAGTTGAAAAAGAAAAAAAATAGCCAATCGGCACCAGCAGTGCTGAGATAATGCTTTTACTTTGATGTGATCTCATGAGATTTCACTGAAATCTCATGAGATTTCATAGAACTTCCTTAAACTGAATAGGAAAATAACATGGCCGTGCCTGCACATTCCAGATGCATACTCCCTAGCTTGTCCAGGGACAATCATCCTGACTGGCTGCTTCAAGTCTCTTTACAATGGGGTGTGAATACTTAGTACATTTGAGGTAAAATATCTTCTTTTTTTTTTTAAATAGAGATGTTCAGGTGATATTTTCTAGTCCGCTTTTTACAGCTATACTCCATCAGTTTTAAGTGCTTCAACATTTGGGTATCATGTGCCTTTAATGGTTTTTAAAACAAGTTAACATCCTTTTCACCGCAATTATTTTTCAGTACCCAAACTCCACCCACAATTTGCCTTATTTGGAGGAGCTAATCTGGGTTTTATTCAACAGACAAAAAGGTTAGCCCTGGTTATAATGTTAGTATAGAGTGCATTGTTTTGCAGTTGTTTATCAGCTTAAGACAACTGGGGACAGATATGTAACAGAGTTATCCTTGAGCAGTCAGCAAAGTGCAGTTCAAGTTCTGGAAATTACAAATGTATTTTCAGAGGTAAATTACATGAAAATTAAAAAAATAATCAAAGTATATTGCAAAGTTTTTTCATTATACGTAACTAAACATTTTGTATAAAAATCTCAAGAGTTTACTGTTCCTTTAATTCTTTGCAGTACATATGTGTATACCTAAAATAACCTCACTGAAAGGACCTTTGTGTCCTGAACGCTCTCAACTGTTTTCCCTCTTAGATACCATTTCTCTTGTAAGGTGTATCCAGTCCACGGATCATCCATTACTTGTGGGATATTCTCCTTCCCAACAGGAAGTTGCAAGAGTACACCTACAGCAGAGCTGCTATATAGCTCCTCCCCTAACTGCCATACCCAGTCATTCTCTTGCAACTCTTAACACGTATGGAGGTAGTAAGAGAGAGTGGTGTAATATAGTTAGTTTTTTTATCTTCAATCAAAAGTTTGTTGTTTTTAAATGGTACCGGAGTTGTACTATTTTCTCTCAGGCAGTATTTAGAAGAAGAATCTGCCTGCGTTTTTTCTATGATCTTAGCAGCTTGTAACTAAGATCCACTGCTGTTCTCACATATGTCTGAGGAGTGAGGTAACTTCAGAGGGAGAATGGCGTGCAGGTTATCCTGCTATAAGGTATGTGCAGTTATAAGTTTTTTTAGGGATGGAATTGCTAGAAAATGCTGCTGATACCGGATTAATGTAAGTTAAGCCTAAATACAGTGATTTAATAGCGACTAGTATCAGGCTTACTATCAGAGATATATACTCTTATAAATTTGCAATATAAAACGTTTGCTGGCATGTTTAATCATTTTTATATATGCTTTGGTGATAAAACTTTATTGGGGCCTAGTTTTTTTTTTTTCCACATGGCTGGCTTAAATTTTGCCTAGAAACAGTTTCCTGAGGCTTTCTACTGTTGTAATATGAGTGGTAGGGGTCTATTTTAGCGTTTTTTTGCGCAGTTAAAATTACAAAATGAGACATCCAGCTTCCCTTAGCAGTCCCATGAATACTATAGGACATCTCTAAAGGGCTAAAAAGGCTTCCAAAATCATTTATGGGGAAGGTAAGGCCACAGCATAGCTGTGGCAGTTTGTTGTGATTGTTAAAAAACTCCAATTTCGTTTTTTTGATCCGTTTTTTTTTGCATTAAGGGGTTAATCATCCATTTCCAAGTGGGTGCAATGCTCTGTTAACTTATTATGCTTTTAAAGGACCAGTAAATACAGTAGATTTGCAGAATCATCAAATACCTGATAAAATTACAATACATTTTCACTTACTCTTAACTTAATATGAGCAGTAGATTTTTTTTTTTCTGACAAATTTCAAAGATATGTCTGTTTCCACTCCCCCTGTATCATGTGACCATCACCCAATCACAAATGCATACGTATATTCTGTAAAATCTTGTACATGCTCAGGAGTAGCTGGTGACTCCAAAAAAATCTTTTTTTGAAATCTTGGTTTCCAAAGTGCCTAACCTATACCCCGTTCAGTATTTTTTATATGGACATTTACCGAAGGTCTCAGTACCTTCAGCGCATAGCGCATGCCCCAGCCCTCAAGATGATGTTGCCGCAAGTGTGTACACGAACCTGTACTCAATAAAAGCAGGTCCGTGTTCATCAATGCCTAGTTTAGTTGTTGTCTGCATTATATGCATTAACATATTTTGAGTGGAATAATAACCCTCATGTTGCTGGTGGTATCACGTAAACTAAAAAAAACAACATTATTTAAATAGCAATGTCCCTTCCCCCTCCTGCTAAATTGCATACAATGTGACCATACTGCACCTTGAGGTCTGACCTACACATGCACAGTACCACTGCTTTTGCTGTGCAAGGCTTCACAGAGTGCAGTGTTACCTTGAATTTCTCTATGCCCCCGGTATCTGGAGCGAGGATCCCTGTGCCCCTTGCTGTGTACGGCAGCTACCTGGACCTTCTTAGCGTCATTCAATTCCCTGATATCTAGACTAATTTTAGCATGTGTGCACTGCAAAATCTTAGTAAGCAATAATTTATTCTACTCACTGTGTGCATTACTAAAAGCATGGCTCAGTGTGGCATTTGACAAACTTTGTGCAGGGGGAGAGTGGTGGTGTAACGGACATTGTATTTTTATTACATTAACTCCCTCATATTCCCCTCTTACTCCTGAGCCCCCCCCCCCCCACCACAGGATCTGTTAAATTGTGGGGAACAATTCAAGGAAAATTTATATAATGATGTATAGCATGTGCTATAAGTACTGATTGCCCAGTGCAAAATTTCTATCATTTGCATATAATTAAATATCAAACATTGATTGTTCATGGAGAGGACTAATACAGGTTTGTTGCCCAGCTCTTTTATTAGGGTGTTCCAGGATTGTCTATTTTTTTTTTGTTTGTAATATTATAACATATAAGCTTATTCATCTACTTCACTCAGGGGCATATTATGGCCTAGGCCAACAAGGCCGGTGCCTAGGACAGCAAATTTGGGAGGGGCAGCACATCTGCCCTATCCTCCCTCTAAAAGCCAGCACACAGTACAGTGAGCGTTTAAAGTGCAGGCTTTTACAGAGAAGACAAGGCACGCGTGCTGATTAAGATCGCTCTTCACAGGCAGTGCTCCTTTAAACCGTTGATTAATTTAGAGCCGCCAGCATTTTTGCAGTGGAAGCGTTCTTGGTGAGAAACTTGCCCGGGGATATGCTTACAAGGTGAGGCTGGAGGAGAAGACCTTGTGCCGATATGCAGCCTCCCCGTGTCAGCTGTGGTGGGTCTGTGAGCTCAGCACTTATTGCAGGTCTTAGTAACAAACAGACTGGATGCGTCTATGCACTGCTTAGATCAGCTTGGGATTTCTAATCATAAACTCTAATAGCTAGCTTTCTCTGCATTCATGAACCCACAGAGTAAATAGTAAACGGACACTTAAAAAGTTTCATTACTTGAATGATGGTAATTACTGTATGTTGTTGCATGTGAAGGCTAGTGATTGTTTCATAGTGTATTCTTCTTTCCCTCCCTTCCTCTTCTTTCCCTTCCTCCCTCAACTCCCTTCTTCCCTCAACTCCCTCCCTTCTTTCTTTCCCTCCCTTCTTTCTTTCCCTCCCTCCCTTCTTTCCCTCACTCCCTTCTCTCCCTCACTCCCTTCTCTCAACTCCCTCCCTTGCTCCCTTCTTTCACTCCTTTCTTTCCCTCCCTCTTTTTTCCTTTCCCCTCACTTTTCTACCCTTCTCTCAGGGAGAAAATGGTATGAGATGCATGCAATTCAACCCCACCTGTATGCAAGTGTTTTGCTAGCCCATTTTCTTTTCAATTGTTATGGGGAAAAAACCCAACATTTTACACACTGACCCAAAATAATATTAAGGGAAAAAAGGCCTAAAACCTTTGGGGGGATGGGGGGCAGCAGAATTTTGAGTACCTAGGGCAGCACAAAACCTAAATACGCCACTGACTTAACTTGTTTGAAAAGTATAATGTTGCTAATGAAACTCCCTCTCCTGAGTAAAATGGTCATTTAATGAAAGTAAATTGGAAAGTGGTTTTAAATTGCATGCTGTATCTGAATAATGAAAGTTTAATTTTGACTTGAGTGTCCCTTTAAGCCACTGGATTGTACAATATTTCAAAAGGAAAAACATGGTATGCGTTGTGTTTGTGTGTGTGTGTGTGTGTGTGTGTGTATGTATGTGTATGTGTGTATATATATATATATATATATATATATATATATATATATATATATATATATATATATATATATATATATATATATATATATATATATATATATATATATATATATTTTAGTAATGTTCTCTAATTTAGATGCATATTTTCTAGGTAATTGCACTTGGGGCATGAGTTGCCGATTTATACACCCTGGAATGAATGATAAAGGGAACTATTCACTGATATCCAAGCCAGACCCCTTTTCCCCCAATGGTACGCCGCCTGTTGTTCCACATGCACAGATGCCGGCAAATCCTTGGGTAAGTTGCCATTTTCCTAATAGATAAACTAGTTTTTCAAATGAAGTTATTAATCATTTATGGTGTCTAGTTAAAGTGAATGTAAATTTTGATGCTAAAGTGCCCGGTTTTTAAAACTTAGATTAAAAACAGGGGCACTTTAATTCATCAAAATTAACATTTCACTCCTGTTGTGAAAAAAAATGTACCTTTTAATCTTCACAGCAGCTCCAGCTTCCTCCGGTCTCACATGCCATTTCTGATGTCAGAAATGATTGATATGTCATTCTCCAATCACAGCCCCCCCTCCAGGGGAATCGGTGTCTGATTCAACACTGTGATTGGA
This sequence comes from Bombina bombina, assembly GCF_027579735.1. Classification (NCBI taxonomy): domain Eukaryota; kingdom Metazoa; phylum Chordata; class Amphibia; order Anura; family Bombinatoridae; genus Bombina; species Bombina bombina. Next base: position 1,274,842,725 of record NC_069499.1, read on the forward strand.
GGAAGCCGGAGCTGCTTCAGGAAGAGGCTTTGCAATGGGTGGAGGAAGCTGGAGCTGCTGTGAAGATTAAAAGGTAAGTTTTTTTTCACAACAGGAGTGAAATGTTAATTTTGATGAATTAAAGTGCCCCTGTTTTTAATCAAAATTTTAAAAACCGGGCACTTTAGCATAAAAATTTACATTCACTTTAAAAGCTAGACTGTTTGGTAAGCTTGTATTTTATTTGTTGGTGCACTTTTTTATTCACGGATAAATAACAGTATATATGTAATTCTGTTTTAAGGGGACACCAGCTGTTGAAGAGCTTCTTCCTCCACCTCTTCCAGATCCACCAGCAGAGAGTGCATGGGAAAGAGGACTGAGGCATGCAAAAGAGGTAAAACCTATTTCATTTCTAAAAGGCTATACATGCTCTACAAATGGTCTAAAAGAAATAAAACATACATGAAAAGACTTCCTGACCTAAACTGTGTCTTTGAGAGCAGACAGTGGATTCCTTCATCACCCTGCCATTTTCGGAATCACCGGGATTCAGCTTTGCTGCATTCAGGTGGATTCTTTTGGCAGCCTCACGCAGCCAACATTGTTTTGGCAGCCTCACGCAGCCAACATTGTTTTGGCTGCCTCATGCAGCCAACATTGTTTTGGCTGCCTCATGCAGCCAACATTCCTTTGAGGATGGGTGCGCAACCTGTGACACCGACGGACGCGTTACAAACGCGATTATGTCATATATATATATATATATATATATATATATATATATATATATATATATATATATATATATATATATATATATATATATATACACATACATACGTATATATACAGTGGATATTAAAAGTCTACACACCCGTTAAAATGTCAGGTTTCTGTGATGTAAATAAATGAGACAAAGATAAATCATTTCAGAACCTTTTCCACTTTTAATGTGACCTATAAACTGTCTAACTCAATTGAAAAACAAACTAAAATATTTTAGGAGTAGGTAAGTAAACAAAAAAAAACTAAAATAATGTGGTTGTATAACTGAATATGTAGCTGTGTTCAGAATTAAGCAATCACATTCAAAATCATGTTAAATAGGAGTCAGTACAAACCTGCCATCATTTAAAGTGCCTCTGATTAACCCCACATAAAGTTCAGCTGTTCTAGTAGGTCTTTCCTGAAATTTTCTTAATTGAATCCTACAGCAAAAGCCATGGTCCGCAGAGATCTCCCAAAGCATCAGAGGGATCTCATTGTTAAAAGGTATCAGTCAGGAGAAGGGTACAAAAGACTTTCCAAGGCATTAGATATACCATGGAACACAGTGAAGACAGTTATCATCAAGTGGAGAAAATATGGCTCAACAGTGACATTACCTAGAACTGGACGTCCCTCCAAAATTGAAAAGATGAGAAGAAAACTGGTCTGGGAGGCTGCCAAGAGGTCTACAGCAATATTAAAGGAGCTGCAGGAATATCAAAAACATCCAAGCCTGGCTAAATTTTGCAAAAACGCATATGAAGTCTCCCAAAAGCATGTGTGAAAAGGTGTTATGATCTGATGAAACCAAGGTTGAACTTTTTGGCCATATTTCCAAACGATATGTTTGGCGCAAAAACATCACTGCACATCACCAAAAGAACACCATACCCACAGTGAAGCATGGTGGTGGCAGCATCATGCTTTGGGGCTGTTTTTCTTAAGCTGGAACTGGGGCCTTAGTCAAGGTAGAGGGAATTATGAACAGTTCCAAATACCAGTCAATATTGGCACAAAACCTTCAGGCTTCTGCTAGAAAGCTGAACATGAAGAGGAACTTCATCTTTCATTATGACAGTGACCCAAAGCATACATCCAAATCAACAAAGGAATGGCTTGACCAGAAAATTAAAGTTTTGGAATAACCCAGCTAGAGTCCAGACCGGAATCCGATCGAATATCTGTGGGGTGATCTGAAGAGGGCTGTGCACGTGAGATGCCCTCACAATCTTGACAGATTTGGATTTTTTTTGCAAAGAAGAGTCAAGATGTGCCGCGCTGATAGACTCATACCCTAAAAGACAGTGCTGTAATAAAATCAAAAGATGCTTCAACAAAGTCTTAGTTTACGGGTGTGCTTACTTATGCAACCATATTATTTTATTTTTTTATTTTTACTTCCCTCCACCTAAAAGATTTCAGTTTGGTTTTTCAATTGAGTTGTACAGTTTATAGGTCACATTAAAGGTGGAAAAGGTTCTGAAATGATTTATCTTTGTCTCTTTTTTTTTTTTTTTTTTTTTTTTTTGTTTAAATGATTTTTTATTGAAAATTGGTACAATGAAAAAAGAACAAGTGTTATAGTTTCAGTTGTCTAGCAAAAGCATAACAGGAATTCACTATAAAGGCAGTCATCTGTGTTTAGTTACCAAATTTTCACAATTATTTTTGAGATTAATTAAAGTTGAGAAATTAAGAATTGAAAATAAGTCGTAACATGTCAATGGGAGATACAGAGGGGTTCAGTTTGGTTAGAGGGGAGAGGATCAAGGATTAGGGTGGGAAGGTTTGGATGATGGAATGTGAAATATGAAATAGCGTCCCATCTGGTCCAGCGCAACAAAAGTGCAATGGAGCGCACCTATGTCTCTTCAGCTCCATAAAGAAGGAGGAATATAGAGATTATAGCATCATGTAGATGATGTCGTTAGCAATTTCAGTGTGGTCGAGGGATCCCTGTTCCCATATGAATTGAATATTAGATATCATGTCAAGTTTACCTATAAAACAGTAATGCATCTTTTCTAACGTGAGAATGTGGTTTACTTCGAGTTTCCATTGGGCGACACTGGGTATCTCACATGTCTTCCATTTTCGGGGAATTAATCGTTTAGCACAGGAGAGCATTAGAAGGAGTAATTTTTTTGCGGTAGGCACAGGCAAGGTTAGGGGTGAGGTTGAGAAGTATGATTGATGGGGTAAGTTTGATAGTAATGCCCAGGATCCTAGTAATGTGCCTTTCTATTTGATTCAAGAAAGTGTTTAAGTGGGGGCACGACCACCATATATGGGTAAGGGTACCTTCCTCTCTGCATCTCCTCCAGCAAGTGGAAGAGGCGGCAGGATATATGATCCTCGGGCGCTGAGGGGTTAGATACCACCGGGCTAGTATTTTGTAGTTTAATTCAGCTATAGTCACAGATAGAGAAGCAGAGTGTGTGTGTCGGAAACATCTCCTCCAGGTCTCTGTGTCTATTTCAATTTGGAACTCGTCTAACCATTTAGATAGATATGTAGGTCTTTTTCCAGGGAAGGAACCCCTGAGGATTTTGTAAGTCGTGGAAAGATGTGCTCTATGTATATTAGGATTGATGCATAGCTGCTCGAATGGGGTTAAGGGTCGACGTATCAGCTCCTTGTGCGGGCTATGACTGATTGCATTTCTAATCTGCAAGTAGGAGTACCAACTATGAAAAGGGGGACCTAGTTCTTCATTAAGCGTTATTCTGTCTTTAACACCTGAAGCGTTGGTCATTAAGTAGACTGGTAGGTACTTATGGATCTTATTAGCTGGGGAATAAGTGAAAAGATTGTGTTTGAGAAAGAGTTGGTAGCGAAGGAGGGGCGTTAAGGGAGATATCTTGGTGGAAACTCCTTTTGTATGGGCGAGTACGTCGTCCCACACCTCTAGTGTGGTTTTAATATAATCGTTTTTTTGAATAGTATGCGGTCTGGATTCTTTGGGGATCCAAGGTAAATCTCTCATGTGATCGACCTGTGCCAGATAACTTTCCATTTGTGTCCACAGTTTTGAAGGGTTGGCATGGTTCCATGCTACAATTCTAGTTAGATGTGTGGCTTTGTAATAGTAAGGTTGGGGACACCAAGGCCTCCATCTTCCTTACTCAGGTACATAGTATGTTGTGCTATTCTCGGGCGTTTATATGACCAAATGAAAGAATTAATCATTTTTTGTTGCGTTAGGAGGAAGGATCTTGGTATGGGCATAGGTAGGGTTTGAAATAGGTATAAATATCTGGGGACTATCACCATCTTTACCGTGTTGATTCGTCCTATCCAGGACAAGTGTCCCTGTCTGTGCCAGCTCTCTAGTGAGGTTTTAATGTTCTCTTGGAGATTGATATAGTTATCTGGGAAGAGTGTGCGTATAGAGATTGTCAAACCTAAGTATTTAAGTTTATCCGATAATACGAATTTTGTGTGTCGTGATATAGTCAGCGTTTCTTGGGAAGTTAGGTTTATCGGTATTAATCCCGATTTCTCCATATTAATGGAGAAGTTAGAGACAAGTTTATACTCTTCTAAGATTTGTATGAGGGCAGGTACAGAGGTGTTTGGGGACCGTAGAGTAAAGATCACATCGTCCGCAAACAAGAGGCATTTTTGAGTAATATCACCGAAATTTAGGCCATGAATATGTTGGCAATGTCTAATTTGTACTGCCAATATTTCGACTGTGATAGCAAATAGTAGAGGTGAGAGTGGGCACCCTTGACGTGTTACGTTTGAGATGGTAAAAGGTTGGGATAGGTTATTGTTAACTTTAATCTTTGCGCTCGGGCTGTGATAAAGGGCCTGTATTCTGGAAATAAAGAGTTTGGAAAAGCCAAATTTTGACAGGGCGGACCACATAAATTGCCAGTCCACCCTGTCAAACGCCTTCTCCGCGTCTTTCGAGAGTAATGCAAGAGGTGAGTTATTGAGATGGGCTTGTTGCAGTGAATGGAGCAATCTGGTGGTGTCTTTTGCCTCTCTTCCCCTAATGAAGCCCACCTGGTCAGGATGAATTATGTTGGGTAGTATCATATTCATGCGGTTGGCTAAAATTTTTGCAAATATTTTCATATCGATATTTATGAGTGAGATCGGTCTGTAATTGCTAACCATGTCAGTAGGTTTGCCTGGTTTGGGCATAACCGTGATTACTGCTTCTAAAAGGGAGCTAGGGAAGACAGTGCCGTGGTCTATGTCATTATATAGTAATAGAAGTTGGGGGTTTATGTGTTGTTGCAGAAGTTGGTAGAATTTAGTCGAGAGGCCATCTGGGCCAGGGGATTTGCCATTTGGCAGGGCTTTTATCACTAGATTGATGTCTTGAAGGGTGATGGGGGAGTCTAGGAGTTGTTTGTCATTTTCTGTGATAGAGGGTGTGGAGACACTGGCTAGATATGCTTCTAATCTCTTTGCCTTGTCCTGTGGGGAGATGTCCACCAAATTATATAATTTCGTATAGTAAGAAACAAATGAGTTGATAATTTCTTCATTTTTATGGGCAAACCCACCAGAAGGGCGTCGGATCTCTCTAATGAAATTGGACAGTCTTTGTTTTCTAAGGGACCTAGCTAAGAGGCGGCCTGCTTTGTTGCTTTCTACAAAAAATTTAGATTTAGTGGTCAATGCCCTCATATGGGCTTTTTGTATCAGAAATTTGTTTAGGGCTTCCCTGGCGTCAGTTAGCTTGATTAACTCAGTGGTAGAAGATGGGTCCTTTTTAAGCCTAGCCTCACAAGCAGTCAGATCCTTAGTCAGGGAGGTGAATTGAGTCGTGTGGATCTTACGTTGCGTAGCAGTGTGTTTTATTATAACCCCCCTTATAAAACATTTATAAGCCTCCCAGTTGTTAGCGGACGACGTGTCTTCAGGTTTATTTATGCGAAAAAATTTGTCCGAGTGTTTTTTAATATCATCAACTGTTTCCTGGTTGGTCAGTATGTGGTCATTTAGTCTCCAGTTGAATGTAGTGTGGGGTTTATTGGCCCATTTAAATTCTGTGGAGACCATACTATGGTCAGACCATGAGATATGAGAAATTTTCGAGTGTACCAGAGCAGAGAGTAGGGCTTGGTCGCATAGGATATAATCTAATCTGGAATACGAGTGTTGGGGGTGTGAGAAAAAAGTGTAGTCTTTTTTATTAGTGTGTACTATTCTCCATGTATCAAATAAGTTAATCGTTCGCAGGGCTGCGCAGTTGGAGTTAAGAGTATTATTACGGAGGTATGATTTCCCACTGGATGTATCCAGTGTTGGGTTCATGGGGAAATTAAGATCTCCGCCAACAATGATGGATCCTTTAGCTAGATCCAGAATTTTGTTAGCTAGGGTTTTAAAAAAGCTAGGGGTGGGTCTATTTGGAGCATAGGTGTTTACCAGCGGGGCACCATAGCATAGGCCAACTAAGATTAGGATTCTGCCCTCGCTGTCGGTGTATTTCTGTAGTAATTCAAAAGGAAAACTACGTCTAAACGAGATGCTGACCCCATTTTTTCTATATGTACTTGAGCTACAATAGTGTTGGTCATAATATCTCTTAGATAAAATAGGTTCGCGATTTTTTTTTGAAGTGTGTTTCCTGAGTCATAATGATGTAAATTTTTCGTTTATAGAAATCATGAAATGCGATAGAGCGCTTTTCCGCTGAGAGAAAGCCCTTAACGTTTTGTGTGGCTATGAGTAAGGTTTCCTCATTGTGGTGTGTTTCGGGTGCCATCATAGTGTCCGGTGACTAGGACTATTTATCCGACAGTTACCGCAAGACCAAACGGGACGCTAGGGAGGGGGATGGGGAGGGTTTTTGCTGGTAGTATATAGGCAGGACAGGTAACAATGAAGGTGTTGTTCAGAGGTTGTCAGTTGGGATGGGGAATGGAGAAGAAAAATTATGACTTTAAGAAAAATAATATAACAATTTGCAATATTTTTAGCAATATTAATTCAAATAGCATTAATATACAATTTCGATTTGAAACTGATAGGAAGAGAAAGAAGTAGAAAAAAAAAAAAGATACAAATATCAGATTGTCAATTCGTAACTTGTGTTTGTATATTTAGGAGCTATTATTACAGGCCGGGTATTGATGTGAAGCAAGTCAGTGCGTGCGTAATCTAGTTAGGCGTAAAAATTAGCCCAGTAATAAGGGACAGATGGCTCTCGGGAGTTGTTCTAGCCCTAAGAATACAATCGACTGTCTTGTGTTTTATCTAAGAGTACTCTGGGGTTATTGGAGAGCGCTATGTGGGTCTTTTGTGTAGTCAACTGAAGAAGACGATTTCTCAGAAATGCTGAGTTTTATACACACTATCCAGGTCGTATGGGTCAATCAAGAGTCAAGTTATCAAGATCACCTGATTAGTCAGTGCGTCCTGGTATCATTTAATTCCGTTAGTGATCTAGGTTGTGAGAAAGGAAGGTTATAAAATATAGTAGGGAATTCCTCTGTGAGAGCGTGTGTGTAAGTCCTGTCTTGGGGCTCTAAGGTAAGAGATAGTCAGGTCGGTTAGTGTGGTCTAGCAGATAGTCATGGAGAGAAGTTATTTTGTGACCTAGTATGAGTACATAAATGGAACATCAACTTTACAAGAAAATGCAAGTAATCACATTATAAACAACATTTCAAACTCAATGCATACCAAAACAGAACTTGGTTTAGTAAAAACTTAAAATTCCTCTATGAGGGCGTGTGTGTAGGTCCTGTCTTGGGGCTCTAAGGTAAGAGATAATCAGGTCAGTTAGTATGGTCTAGCAGATAGCCGTGGTGAGAAGTTATTTTGCCGCCTGGTATGAATACATAAATGGAACATTAACTTTAACAAGAAAATGCAGGTAACCATATCGTAAATAACATTTTAAACTCAATGCATAACAAAACAGAACTTGGTTTAGTAAAAACTTAACTTGATAAGAGTAGAGTCTCTACAAGAAAAATAATAACACATTAGTCTATGCAAAATGGGCATCTTAGTAATAATGTTCAGAGCCTAGTGGGAAGAAGAAAATCAAGTGAGAAAGAACAATACAATACAATACTAAGTCCATGTTTTCAGAACTGGTGGGAGTTACTTGTCTCCTTTTATTCTGTCTGGAGTTGGTGTCTTGACCTGGTCTCCGTTGAGATTTGGGGCTGTCGGTACCACTCTGTTGTCTTTGTGGGAGTTGAAGATTTGTTATATCCGGTAAAGAGATTTTTATAATGGTACAGAATCTGTGAATGTCAGATGGCGAGGAGCATTCCATTTTCCTCCCGTTTTTCATCACTATTACTGAAGTGGGAAATCCCCATCTATAAGGGATATGGAGTGAGCGGAGATGTGATGTTAGGGGTTGGAAATCCCGTCTCTTCTGTAGTGTTCTGAGTGATAAATCCTGATATACTTAGATTCGATGGTCCTGGAAATGTATGGCTTGTTTCTTCCTAGCAGCATTGTATATTTCCTCTTTTTGGCTATAATTCTGAAAATGAACTACTATGTCTCTTGGAGGGGAGTCATCCGGGGGCTTTGGTCGTAATGCCCGGTGAGCTCTATCTAGTGGGATTTTAGAGTTGTCAGGAAGATTGTTTCCTAATATTTCTGCGAATAAGGCTTGAAGGTATTCACGGATTTCATTGCTTTCTACCGATTCCGGTATCCCCCTGAAGCGGAGGTTTCCCCTTCTAGTGCGGTTTTCTAAATTATCGATTTTATCTTCGAGCACTGTGATGTGTTGATCCTGTTGAGCTTGATTTGTTAATTTCTGAGCCACTACAAATTCGTGCTCTTCTAGGGTGTCCACCCTATGGCCTAAGTCACTGATCTCTTTTTTCAGGTCAACGCATTCGTCTTTGATGCATGTCTTAACCTGTTCAATTAAGGTTACAATGGCTTTATATGTTATTGGAGTGTCATCTTCTTGGGCTGTAATAGCAGTTACGGCTTCAGTGGTTATAGATGAGCAGCTGTCCTGATCCTCTTCCATATTGGCCAGCAGGGGATCTGTCACTTAAGTCGTGGGTAGAGGATCTGTATGTTTGAAAAAATTGTGTACTGCAGGCTGGTTAGTTTGTGGAAGCTTTTGCGGCTTATCTTGGCGAGTATTTTTCCTCTGTGACATATTGCCTGAATATGGTAGTAAACTGCAGGGTTTGATTTGTGGTATCTCAGCACACTGCACCCTCTAGGGAGTTTTACCCTCACAGGGCGATTGCGGGAAAGGGAGAGTGGGGTATGACCCACCACACTATAGTATGGCGGGAAAAGGGACAGGGGTACGTGCGTGAGGAGTGTGTTGTCTGGAGTCACAAATTTAGAAATATATGTCTCAGAATTATATGTCCTTTGCTTTGTAACCCTTGTAATCAATGTGCGCTATTAGAGCTGTGGCTAAGGTATTATTTTCACAAGTTTCTGTTTTGCTGCTGTTGTTGATGAGGGCAAACCAGGATAGATCAGCAGGGATGTCGTTATTATGGCTTCCAGGGGAATCTTATGGGCACTGACATATCAAGAGATGCACATTCAGCGGTGAGCTTTGCATTACATATCGGGATGGTTAGTTAGTATGAATGAAGAGTGCATCTTTCAGGGTGCTTTAGTACTTGGCGTAATTAAAGTTTACAAACTTTCTTGGGAAAATCAAGACTTGTGAAGTACACTTCTCATCTGTAGGAAAATTTCCTGCGTGACAGGGCTTAGAGCAGGGCAATGGAGAAACGTTTCCGGTAATTGGTTACCCCAAGGGTGCGCATTTAACAGCGCTTTATATAGAATTGTAAAGTCCCATGTATGCATGCAATCTGTAGGCTATGATAGAATTTGCAGGCTATGATAAAATTTATGTTCGTTTAAATGTGAGCGTGTTTCCTGCCTGCTATTGTATGGCTTCAGAAGTTGAGCGTTTGTGTCTTACCGCAGGCCTCACAGCGTGGTCTGACCTCTGGGGATTTCCTGAGTTGCAGCGACAGGTGTTCCCGGTTTCATGCGCTGTTAAGCAATCTGTTTTGTGAGCCTCTCGTGCGGTGTCTGCCGTTGTTCTTGTGTCTGCTTAATCTATGACCGAATGCTGCAAGGTCATGATCAGGATTGCAGAAATGACAGGCGCGGTGAAGGCCGCGAATCTGAGTATTCGCTCCGATGGCGCGCCCTGTAAGGAGTTTAGTTGCTGGTTTTCACGAAAGTGGCTGCCAGGAGTCGGCTATAGCTGTAAGTGGTTTAGGGCTTGTCATTAGGGCACTTAGTCGTTATTAGAGGCGATAATACCCGGCCCGCATTCAGAGCTTCACTAGAATGCGGCCATCATGCTCGGCTGCTCGCTCCGCCCCCTCCTGTCTCATTTTTTTAAATCACAGAAACCTGACATTTTAGCAGGGGTGTGCAGACTTTATATCCACTGTTTATATGTGTGTGTATGTATGTGTGTTTATATATATATATATATATATATATATATATATTTCTCCAACATAGGTGTGTCCGGTCCACGGCGTCATCCTTACTTGTGGGATATTCTCTTCCCCAACAGGAAATGGCAAAGAGCCCAGCAAAGCTGGTCACATGATCCCTCCTAGGCTCCGCCTACCCCAGTCATTCTCTTTGCCGTTGTACAGGCAACATCTCCACGGAGATGGCTTAGAGTTTTTTAGTGTTTAACTGTAGTTTTTATTATTCAATCAAGAGTTTGTTATTTTAAAATAGTGCTGGTATGTACTATTTACTCAGAAACAGAAAAGAGATGAAGATTTCTGTTTGTATGAGGAAAATGATTTTAGCACCGTAACTAAAATCCATGGCTGTTCCACACAGGACTGTTGAGAGCAATTAACTTCAGTTGGGGGAACAGTGTGCAGTCTCTTACTGCTTGAGGTATGACACATTCTAACAAGACGATGTAATGCTGGAAGCTGTCATTTTCCCTATGGGATCCGGTAAGCCATGTTTATTAAGATAGTAAATAAGGGCTTCACAAGGGCTTATTAAGACTGTAGACTTTTTCTGGGCTAAATCGATTCATTATTAACACATATTTAGCCTTGAGGAATCATTTATTCTGGGTATTTTGATATGATTATATCGGCAGGCACTGTTTTAGACACCTTATTCTTTAGGGGCTTTCCCTAATCATAGTCAGAGCCTCATTTTCGCGCCGGTATGGCGCACTTGTTTTTGAGGACAGCATGGCATGCAGCTGCATGTGTGTGGAGCTCTGATACATAGAAAAGTCTTTCTGAAGGCATCATTTGGTATCGTATTCCCCTTTGGGCTTGGTTGGGTCTCAGCAAAGCAGATTCCAGGGACTGTAAAGAGGTTAAATATAAAAACGGCTCCGGTTCCGTTATTTTAAGGGTTAAAGCTTCCAAATTTGGTGTGCAATACTTTTAAGGCTTTAAGACACTGTGGTGAAATTTTGGTGAATTTTGAACAATTCCTTCATACTTTTTCGCAATTGCAGTAATAAAGTGTGTTTAGTTTAAAATTTAAAGTGACAGTAACGGTTTTATTTTAAAACGTTTTTTGTGCTTTGTTATCAAGTTTATGCCTGTTTAACATGTCTGAACTACCAGATAGATTGTGTTCTGACTGTGGGGAAACCAAGGTTCCTTCTCATTTAACTATATGTATTTTATGTCATAAAAAAATTTAGTAAAAATGATGCCCAAGATGATTCCTCAAGTGAGGGGAGTAAGCATGGTACTGCATCATCCCCTCCTTCGTCTACACCAGTCTTGCCCATACAGGAGGCCCCTAGTACATCTAGTGCGCCAATACTCCTTACTATGCAACATTTAACGGCTGTAATGGATAATTCTATCAAAAACATTTTAGCCAATATGCCCACTTATCAGCGAAAGCGCGACTGCTCTGTTTTAGAAAATTCTGTAGAGCATGAGAACGCTGATGATATGGTTTCTGAAGGGCCCCTACACCAGTCTGAGGGGGCCAGGGAGGTTTTGTCTGAGGGAGAAATTTCAGATTCAGGAAACATTTCTCAACAAGCTGAACCTGATGTGATTACTTTAAAATTTAAGTTGGAACATCTCCGCGCTCTGCTTAAGGAGGTGTTATCCAATTTGGATGATTGTGATTATCTGGTCATTCCAGAACCATTATGTAAAATGGAAAAGTTCTTGGTGGCCCCGGGGCCCCCCGAAGCTTTTCCTATATCCAAGCGGGTGGCGTACATTGTTAGTAAAGAATGGGACAGGCCCGGTATACCTTTAGTACCTCCCCCCATATTTAAAAGATTGTTTTCCTATAGTCGACCCCAGAAAGGACTGATGGCAGACAGTCCCCAAGGGCGAGGGGGCGGTTTCTACTCTACACAAGCGCGCCACTATACCATAGAAGATAGTTGTGCTTTCCAAGATCCTATGGATAAAACATTAGAAGGTCTGCTAAAAAAGATGTTTGTTCAGCAAGGTTCCCTTCTACAACCAATTGCATGCATTGTCCCTGTCACTGCAGCCGCGTGTTTCTAGTTTGATGAGCTAGGAAAGGCGATTATTAGTAATTCTTCTTCTTATGAGGAGATTACGGACAGAATTCGTGCTCTTAAATTGGCTAATTCTTTCACCCTAGACGCCACCTTGCAATTGGCTAGGTTAGCGGCGAAAAAATTCTGGGTTTGCTATTGTGGCGCAGAGCGCTTTGGTTAAAATCTTGGGCAGCGGATGCGTCTTCCAAGAACAATTGCTTGACATTCCTTTCAAGGGGAAAACACTCTTTGGCCCTGACTTGAAAGAGATTATCTCTGATATCACTGGGGGCAAGGGCCACGCCCTTCCTCAGGATAGGTTCCACAGGTCTCAGTTGTCTTCAGACCACATAAGTAGACAGGCATTCTTACATTGGGTAGAAGACCTGCTAAAAATGGGAGTGATTCATCCTGTTCCATTAGGAGAACAAGGGATGGGGTTCTACTCCAATCTGTTCATAGTTCCCAAAAAAGAGGGAACGTTCAGACCAATCTTAGATCTCAAGATCTTGAACAAGTTTCTCAAGGTTCCATCGTTCAAGATGGAAACCATTCGAACACTTCTTCCTTCCATCCAGGAAGGTCAATTCATGACCAAGGTGGATTTCAAGGATGCGTATCTACATATTCCTATCCACAAGGAACATCATCGGTTCCTAAGGTTTGCATTCCTGGACAAGCATTTCCAGTTCGTGGCGTTTTCTTTCGGATTAGCCACTGCTCCTAGGATTTTCTCATAGGTACTAGGGTCCCTTCTGGCGGTGCTAAGACCAAGGGGCATTGCTGTAGTACCTTACTTGGACGACATTCTGATTCGAGCGTCGTCCCTTCCTCAAGTAAAGGCTCACACGGACATTGTCCTGGCCTTTCTCAGATCTCACGGATGGAAAGTGAACGTGGAAAAGAGTTCTCTATCTCCGTCAACGAGGGTTCCCTTCTTGGGAACTATAATAGACTCCTTAGAAATGAGGATTTTTCTGACAGAAGCCAGAAAAACAAAACTTCTAGACTCTTGTCGGATACTTCATTCCGTTCCTCTTCCTTCCATAGCGCAGTGCATGGAAGTGATAGGTTTGATGGTAGCGGCAATGGACATAGTTCCTTTTGTGCGCATTCATCTAAGACCATTACAATTGTTCATGCTCAGTCAGTGGAATGGGGACTATTCAGACTTGTCTCCGAAGATACAAGTAAATCAGAGGACCAGAGACTCATTCCGTTGGTGGCTGTCCCTGGACAACCTGTCACAAGGGATGACCTTCCGCAGACCAGAGTGGGTCATTGTCACGACCGACGCCAGTCTGATGGGCTGGGGCGCGGTCTGGGGATCCCTGAAAGCTCAGGGTCTTTGGTCTCGGGTAGAATCTCTTCTACCGATAAATATTCTGGAACTGAGAGCGATATTTAATGCTCTCAAAGCTTGGCCTCAGCTAGCGAGGGCCAAGTTCATACATCAACCATCAGGGGGGAACAAGGAGTTCCCTAGCGATGGAAGAAGTGACCAAAATCATTCTATGGGCGGAGTCTCACTCCTGCCACCTGTCTGCTATCCACATCCCAGGAGTGGAAAATTGGGAAGCGGATTTTCTGAGTCGTCAGACATTGCATCCGGGGGAGTGGGAACTCCATCCGGAAATCTTTGCCCAAGTCACTCAACCGTGGGGCATTCCAGACATGGATCTGATGGCCTCTCGTCAGAACTTCAGAGTTCCTTACTACGGGTACGGATCCAGGGATCCCAAGGCGGCTCTAGTGGATGCACTAGTAGCACCTTGGACCTTCAAACTAGCTTATGTGTTCCCGCCGTTTCCTCTCATCCCCAGGCTGGTAGCCAGGATCAATCAGGAGAGGGCGTCGGTGATTTTGATAGCTCCTGCGTGGCCACGCAGGACTTGGTATGCAGATCTGGTGAATATGTCATCGGCTCCACCATGGAAGCTACCTTTGAGACGAGACCTTCTTGTTCTAGGTCCGTTCGACCCACTCCAGCTGACTGCTTGGAGATTGAACGCTTGATCTTATCAAAGCGAGGGTTCTCAGATTCTGTTATTAATACTCTTGTTCAGGCCTGAAAGCCTGTAACCAGAAAAATTACCACATAATTTGGTATATCTGTTGGTGTGAATCTGCAGGATTCCCTTGGGACAAGGTTAAGAGTCTATCATTCCTTCGAGAAGGATTGGAAAAAGGATTATCTGCAAGTTCCTTGATGGGACAGATTTCTGCCTTGTCTGTGTTACTTCACAAAAAGCTGGCAGCTGTGCCAGATGTTCTAGCCTTTGTTCAGGCTCTGGTTAGAATCAAGCCTGTTTACAAAATTTTGACTCCTCCTTGGAGTCTCAACCTAGTTCTTTCAGTTCTTCAGGGGGTTCCGTTTGAACCCTTACATTCCGTTGATATTAAGTTATTATCTTGGAAAGTTTTGTTTTTGGTTGCAATTTCTTCTGCTAGAAGAGTTTCAGAATTATCTGCTCTGCAGTGTTCTTCTCCTTATCTGGTGTTCCATGCAGATAAGGTGGTTTTGCGTACTAAACCTGGTTTTCTTCCAAAAGTTGTTTCTAACAAAAACATTAACCAGGAGATAGTTGTGCCTTCTTTGTGTCCTAATCCAGTTTCAAAGAAGGAACGTTTGTTGCACAACTTGGATGTAGTTCGTGCTCTCAAATTTTACTTAGCAGCTACTAAGGATTTCAGACAAACTTCGTCTTTGTTTGTTGTTTATTCTGGTAAACGGAGAGGTCAAAAAGCAACTTCTACCTCTCTCTCCTTCTGGATTAAAAGCATTATCCGATTGGCTTATGAGACTGCCGGACGGCAGCCTCCTGAAAGAATCACAGCTCACTCCACTAGGGCTGTGGCTTCCACATGGGCCTTCAAGAATGAGGCTTCTGTTGATCAGATATGTAAGGCAGCGACTTGTTCTTCACTGCACACTTTTTCTAAATTTTACAACTTTGATACTTTTGCTTCTTCTGAGGCTATTTTTGGGAGAAAGGTTTTGCAAGCCGTGGTGCCTTCCATTTAGGTGACCTGATTTGCTCCCTCCCTTCATCCGTGTCCTAAAGCTTTGGTATTGGTTCCCACAAGTAAGGATGACGCCGTGGACCGGACACACCTATGTTGGAGAAAACAGAATTTATGTTTACCTGATAAATTACTTTCTCCAACGGTGTGTCCGGTCCACGGCCCGCCCTGGTTTTTTTAATCAGGTCTGATAATTTATTTTCTTTAACTACAGTCACCACGGTAACATATGGTTTCTCCTATGCAAATATTCCTCCTTAACGTCGGTCGAATGACTGGGGTAGGCGGAGCCTAGGAGGGATCATGTGACCAGCTTTGCTGGGCTCTTTGCCATTTCCTGTTGGGGAAGAGAATATCCCACAAGTAAGGATGACGCCGTGGACCGGACACACCGTTGGAGAAAGTAATTTATCAGGTAAACATAAATTCTGTTTCTTTTCCAAAGTGGATAGTTTATTGAGCAGACAGGTGAGAGACACAATCACAGTGTGCAGGGGTAGATCTGACGTGTTTCCTGCATGCTCACATGCGCTTCATCAGAGATCTACAGGTGTTCACCTGTGGTCAGGTTAAATACTTGTAATAGCCAATAACATGTAAGTAAGACTTAATTGGTTTGTCACTTGTGAAAATATGAAGTGCAAATTGCAAGTTTAAAATTGTATACAACCTTTAAAAAATAGGTGTTGTTTAATGGTAGTGTAGGTGAGTTAAATGTGACATTAGGTAGTGGTTTAAAAAAATTGGCTTAACTATTTAATTCCTATAGTGAAGTGTAAAGAAGGTGATAGTATATTTCTAAGAAGTGCAAACTATAATTCTTCAATTATACAGAAAAAAGGGGAGAGAAAAATGTGAGACTAGAGTAATGATACTTACAGGGGAACACAAAAATAAAATTAAAATGTAATGTAATAGGGTAAAATGGAGGAAAACGTATTATGTAGGAAAGTATATCTATTTCACTATTGGTCACTAATGGTTACTGTTTGAGAGCTACGGGGCAAAATACTTAGTTACAGCCTATATATGCTTGGTGTCAACCTAGGTATCTACTAAGAGGCAGGGCAGCTCCAATAATGGTTGTAACCTGTCTGCTTTGGTATCTAAGAAGACGAAGTAGCTCAATTTATAATAGTAACTATATGTTGTCTAAAGAATAGGGTCTAGTTTTTTCTAGTATTAGTACCATCCTAGAATAATAAAATTAGATGGAATGAGTACTGTCTGTCCTGTGTAAAGGAATGTACACTGATTCGTAATGTAATAGGTAAATGGGTAAATTCCTAAGTATTCACACAAAGGTATAAGGATAGAAAAAGGGTAAATAATGGGAACAATAATAATTTGGCGTATATGTAGTAAATACTAGTAGAAAGCCACTTGTAACCCAATCCTAAATGAGCCTATACGTAAGGCACTTAGGGAGCAAATTTGCTGTAATAGCTGAAATACCATAGGGCGCTATTGGGCCTACATGTATATACCAAAAAAAAAAGAAATATGGGTATTCTACAGTATACTGTAAGCAAAAAAACGTTTTTTTTTGCGCCAAAAGTGTCGGCGTTCAGGATGTGGCGTCATTTTTGGCGCTAAAGCATTTAGTCGCCAAATAATGTGGGCGTTTTTTTTTTTGGCGCTAAAAAATATAGGCGTCACTATTGTCTCCACATTATTTAAGTCTCATTATTTTTTGCTTCTGGTTGCTAGAAGCTTGTTCACTGGCATTTTTTCCCATTCCTGAAACTGTCATTTAAGGAATTTGATCAATTTTGCTTTATATGTTGTTTTTTCTATTACATATTGCAAGATGTCCCAGATTGACACTGAGTCAGAAGATACTACTGGAAAATCGCTGCCTGGTGCTGGATCTACCAAAGCTAAGTGTATCTGCTGTAAACTTTTGGTAGCTGTTCCTCCAGCTGTTGTTTGTATTGAATGTCATGACAAACTTGTTAATGCAGATAATATTTCCTTTAGTAATGTTACATTACCTGTTGCTGTTCCGTCAACATCTAATACTCAGAGTGTTCCTGTTAATATAAGAGATTTTGTTTCTAAATCCATTAAGAAGGCTATGTCTGTTATTCCTCATTCTAGTAAGCGTAAAAGGTCTTTTAAAACTTCTCATTTCTCCTGTTAAGTGTAGTCAGTCCACGGGTCATCATTACTTCTGGGATATTAACTCCTCCCCAACAGGAAGTGCAAGAGGATCACCCAAGCAGAGCTGCTATATAGCTCCTCCCCTCTACGTCACACCCAGTCATTCTCTTGCACCCAACTAATAGATAGGATGTGTGAGAGGACTGTGGTGATTATACTTAGTTTTTATATCTTCAATCAAAAGTTTGTTATTTTAAAACAGCACCGGAGTGTGTTGTTCCTTCTCAGGTAGAATTTGACGAAGAATCTACCTGAGTTTTTGGATGATTTTAGCCGGCGTAGCTAAGATTCATTTTGCTGTTCTCGGCCATTCTGAGGAGTGAGGTAAACTTCAGATCAGGGGACAGCGGGCAGGTTCACCTGCAAAGAGGTATGTTGCAGTATATTATTTTCTGAGGAATGGAATTGACTGAGAAAATACTGCCAATACCGATATAATGTAAGTTCAGCCTTAAATGCAGTAGTAGCAACTGGTATCAGGCTGTTATGTATGTATGTTTACACTTCAGTATTCTGGGGAATGGCACTTCACTGGGATAATACTATATGCATATAACTTTTAGCCTAACTTGCAGTGGGAACGTCTAGCAGCAGGCTGTTTAATGACATTTCATATTATTTGATTTTAAACGTTTTGCTGGCATGTTAAATCGTTTAATTATCTGAGGTACTGGGTGAAAAATTGTTTTGGGCACTGTTTTTCCACTTGGCTGTCGTTTATTTTAATTTAAGACAGTTTACTGAACTTCCCTCACTGCTGTGTGTGAGGGGGAGGGGCCTATTTTGGCGCTTTTGCTACGCATCAGAAATTCAGTCACAAGTCTGTTTCTCTCCCTGCATGATCCGGATCGTCTCTACAGAGCTCAAGGGTCTTCAAAAATTATTTTGAGGGAGGTAATCACTCACAGCAGACCTGTGAGATTGTGCTTTGACTGTGATAAAAAACGTTTATATTTTGTACATTTTTTTCTGCTATTAAGGGTTAGTTATCCATTGCTAATGGGGGCAATCCTTTGCTAAATTTATGCCTTTACCGGGAAAAATTTGTTTTTTATAATTTCTCCGGTTCTTTGTTATTCAACTGTCATAGTTTTTTTTTTTGTTTTTTTTTTTCTGTGCTTCTTAAAGGCACAGTGCGTTTTTCATATTACTTGTAAATTGAGTTGAAAAGTATTTCCAAGCTTGCTAGTTTAATTGCTAGTTTGTTAAACATGTCTGACTCAGAGGAATATCTCTGTGCTATATGTGCAAAAGCCAAGGTGGAGCCCAATAGAAATTTATGTACTAATTGCATTGATGCTACTTTAAATAAAAGTCAATCTGTACAAATTGAACATCATTCACCAAACAACGAGGGGGAAGTTATGCCGACTAACTTGCCTCACGTGTCAGTACCTGCATCTCCCGCTCGGGAGGTGCGTGATATTGTAACGCCGGGTACTTCAGGGCGGACATTACAAATCACACTACAGGACATGGCTAATGTTATGACTGAAGTTTTGTCTAAATTACCAGAACTTAGAGGTAAGCGAGATCACTCTGGGGTGAGAACAGAGTGCGCTGATAATAATAGGGCCATGTCAGATACTGCGTCACAATTTGCAGAACATGAGGACGGAGAGCTTCAATCTGCAGGTGACGGATCTGATCCAAATAGAGTGGATTCAGACATTTCAAATTTTAAGTTTAAACTAGAAAACCTCCGTGTACTGCTAGGGGAGGTATTAGCGGCTCTGAATGATTGTAACACCGTTGCAATCCCAGAGAAATTATGTAGGCTGGATAGATACTATGCAGTACCAGCGAGTACTGACGTATTTCCTATACCTAAGAGGCTTACAGAGATAATTACTAAGGAGTGGGATAGGCCTGGTGTACCCTTTTCCCCCCCTCCTGTATTTAGAAAAATGTTTCCAATAGACGCCACCACACGGGACTTATGGCAGATGGTCCCTAAGGTGGAGGGAGCGGTTTCTACTCTGGCTAAGCGTACCACTATCCCGGTGGAGGATAGCTGTGCCTTTTCAGATCCAATGGATAAAAAATTAGAGGGTTACCTTAAGAAAATGTTTGTTCAACAAGGTTTTATATTGCAACCCCTTGCATGTATTGCGTCTGTCACGGCTGCGGCCGCATTTTGGTCCGAGTCTCTGGAAGAGACTCTTGACTCAATAACTATAGATGAGATTTCAAATAAGCTTAAAACCCTTAAGCTAGCTAATTCATTTATTTCAGATGCCGTAGTACATTTAACTAAACTTACGGCTAAGAATTCCGGATTCGCCATTCAGGCACGTAGAGCACTGTGGCTAAAATCCTGGTCAGCTGATGTTACTTCTAAATCTAAATTACTTAACATACCTTTCAAAGGGCAGACCTTATTCGGGCCCGGTTTGAAAGAAATTATCGCTGACATTACAGGAGGTAAAGGCCATGCCCTGCCTCAAGACAGAGCCAAACCTAGGGCTAGACAGTCTAATTTTCGTGCCTTTCGTAACTTCAAGGCAGGAGCAGCATCAACTTCCTCTGCACCAAAACAGGAAGGAGCTGTTGCTCGCTACAGACAAGGCTGGAAACCTAACCAGTCCTGGAACAAGGGCAAGCAGGCCAGAAAACCTGCTGCTGCCCCTAAGACAGCATGAATTGAGGGCCCCCGATCCGGGAACGGATCTAGTGGGGGGCAGACTTTCTCTCTTCGCCCAGGCTTGGGCAAGAGATGTCCAGGATCCCTGGGCGTTAGAGATCATATCTCAGGGATATCTTCTGGACTTCAAAATCTCTCCCCCAAAAGGGAGATTTCATCTTTCAAGGTTGTCAACAAACCAAATAAAGAAAGAGGCGTTTCTACGCTGTGTACAAGATCTTTTGCTAATGGGAGTGATCCACCCGGTTCCGCGGTCGGAGCACGGACAGGGGTTTTACTCAAATCTGTTTGTGGTTCCCAAGAAAGAAGGAACCTTCAGACCAATCTTGGATTTAAAGATCTTAAACAAATTCCTAAGAGTTCCATCGTTCAAAATGGAAACTATTCGGACAATCTTACCCATGATCCAAAAGGGTCAGTACATGACCACAGTGGATTTAAAGGACGCTTACCTTCACATACCGATTCACAAAGATCATTACCGGTATCTAAGGTTTGCCTTCCTAGACAGGCATTACCAGTTTGTAGCTCTCCCATTCGGATTGGCTACGGCTCCAAGAATCTTCACAAAGGTTCTGGGCGCTCTTCTGGCGGTACTAAGACCGCGAGGAATTTCGGTGGCTCCGTACCTAGACGACATTCTGATACAAGCGTCAAGCTTTCAAACTGCCAAGTCTCATAAAGAGTTAGTACTGGCATTTCTAAGGTCGCATGGGTGGAAGGTGAACAAAGAGAAAAGTTCTCTTTCCACTCACAAGAGTTCCCTTCTTGGGGACTCTTATAGATTCTGTAGAAATGAAGATCTACCTGACAGAAGACAGGTTAACAAAGCTTCAAAATGCTTGCCGTGTCCTTCATTCCATTCAACACCCGTCAGTGGCTCAATGCATGGAGGTAATCGGCTTAATGGTAGCGGCAATGGACATAGTACCCTTTGCACGCCTACATCTCAGACCGCTGCAATTGTGCATGCTAAGTCAGTGGAATGGGGATTACTCAGATTTGTCCCCTACTCTGAATCTGGATCAAGAGACCAGAAATTCTCTTCTATGGTGGCTTTCTCGGCCACATCTGTCCAGGGGGATGCCATTCAGCAGACCAGATTGGACAATTGTAACAACAGACGCCAGCCTACTAGGTTGGGGCGCTGTCTGGAATTCCCTGAAGGCTCAGGGATCATGGACTCAGGAGGAGAGTCTACTTCCAATAAACATTCTGGAATTGAGAGCAGTTCTCAATGCCCTTCTGGCTTGGCCTCAGTTAACAACTCGGGGGTTCATCAGGTTTCAGTCGGACAACATCACGACTGTAGCTTACATCAACCATCAAGGAGGGACAAGAAGCTCCCTAGCGATGATGGAAGTATCAAAGATAATTCGCTGGGCAGAGTCTCACTCTTGCCACCTGTCAGCGATCCACATTCCTGGAGTGGAGAACTGGGAGGCGGATTTCCTAAGTCGTCAGACTTTTCATCCGGGGGAGTGGGAACTTCATCCGGAGGTCTTTGCCCAAATACTTCGACTTTGGGGCAAACCAGAGATAGATCTCATGGCGTCTCGCCAGAACGCCAAGCTTCCTTGTTACGGGTCCAGGTCCAGGGACCCGGGAGCGGTCCTGGTAGATGCTTTGACAGCACCTTGGACCTTCGGGATGGCCTATGTGTTTCCACCCTTCCCGATGCTTCCTCGATTGATTGCCAGGATCAAACAGGAGAGAGCATCAGTGATTCTAATAGCGCCTGCGTGGCCACGCAGGACCTGGTATGCAGATCTAGTGGACATGTCATCCTGTCCACCTTGGTCTCTGCCTCTGAAACAGGACCTTCTAATTCAGGGTCCTTTCAAACATCAAAATCTAATTTCTCTGAAGCTGACTGCTTGGAAATTGAACTCTTGATTTTATCAAAGCGTGGATTTTCGGAGTCAGTAATTGATACCTTAATACAGGCTAGGAAACCTGTTACCAGAAAGATTTACCATAAAATATGGCGTAAATACTTACATTGGTGCGAATCCAAGAGTTACTCATGGAGTAAGGTTAGGATTCCTAGGATATTGTCTTTTCTACAAGAGGGTTTAGAAAAGGGTTTATCTGCTAGTTCCTTAAAGGGACAGATCTCAGCTCTGTCCATTCTTTTACACAAACGTCTGTCAGAAGTTCCAGACGTTCAGGCTTTTTGCCAGGCTTTGGCCAGGATTAAGCCTGTGTTTAAAACTGTTGCTCCACCATGGAGCTTAAATTTAGTTCTTAACGTTTTACAGGGTGTTCCGTTTGAACCCCTTCATTCCATTGATATTAAATTGTTATCTTGGAAAGTTCTATTTTTAATGGCTATTTCCTCGGCTCGAAGAGTCTCTGAGTTATCGGCCTTACATTGTGATTCTCCTTATCTGATTTTTCATTCAGACAAGGTAGTTCTGCGTACTAAACCTGGGTTCTTACCTAAGGTAGTCACTAATAGGAATATCAATCAGGAGATTGTTGTCCCATCATTGTGTCCTAACCCTTCTTCAAAGAAGGAACGACTTCTACACAATCTGGATGTAGTTCGTGCCCTGAAATTTTATTTACAGGCAACTAAAGATTTTCGCCAAACTTCTTCCCTGTTTGTCGTTTATTCTGGACAGCACTGACTGCTGGAAGATGGGGCGTTTATGTATTATTCAGAAGGCTTTCTCTTCCTGAACACTGTGTGTGTGCCATCATGCCACCATGGACGCTAAGCTCTCGTGTGTAGATGAAATGTCATCTGTGAATCCCTCTGAGCTGCCTGATGTCTTCTCAAGCCAAGCCAGCTTGGAGACCAATGCAAGGCTGGAACAAAGGAAAGCAGGCCAAGAAACCTGCCACTGCTACCAAGACTGCATGAAATGTTGGCCCCCGATCCGGGACCGGATCTGGTGGGGGGCAGACTCTCTCTCTTCGCTCAGGCTTGGGCAAGAGATGTTCTGGATCCTTGGGCGCTAAAAATAGTCTCCCAAGGTTATCTTCTGGAATTCAAGGGACTTCCCCCAAGGGGGAGGTTCCACAGGTCTCAGTTGTCTTCAGACCACATAAAAAGACAGGCATTCTTACATTGTGTAGAAGACCTGTTAAAAATGGGAGTGATTCATCCTGTTCCATTAAGAGAACAAGGGATGGGGTTCTACTCCAATCTGTTCATAGTTCCCAAAAAAGAGGGAACGTTCAGACCAATCTTAGATCTCAAGATCTTAAACAAGTTTCTCAAGGTTCCATCGTTCAAGATGGAAACCATTCGAACTATTCTTCCTTCCATCCAGGAAGGTCAATTCATGACCACGGTGGATTTAAAGGATGCGTATCTACATATTCCTATCCACAAGGAACATCATCGGTTCCTAAGGTTCGCATTCCTGGACAAACATTACCAGTTCGTGGCGCTTCCTTTCGGATTAGCCACTGCTCCAAGGATTTTCACAAAGGTACTAGGGTCCCTTCTAGCTGTGCTAAGACCAAGGGGCATTGCTGTAGTACCTTACTTGGACGACATTTTGATTCAAGCGTCGTCCCTTCCTCAAGCAAAGGCTCACACGGACATCGTCCTGGCCTTTCTCAGATCTCACGGATGGAAAGTGAACGTGGAAAAGAGTTCTCTATCCCCGTCAACAAGGGTTCCCTTCTTGGGAACAATTATAGACTCCTTAGAAATGAGGATTTTTCTAACAGAGGCCAGAAAAACAAAACTTCTAGACTCTTGTCGGATACTTCATTCCGTTCCTCTTCCTTCCATAGCTCAGTGCATGGAAGTGATCGGGTTGATGGTAGCGGCAATGGACATAGTTCCTTTTGCGCGCATTCATCTAAGACCATTACAACTGTGCATGCTCAGTCAGTGGAATGGGGACTATACAGACTTGTCTCCGAAGATACAAGTAAATCAGAGGACCAGAGACTCACTCCGTTGGTGGCTGTCCCTGGACAACCTGTCACAAGGGATGACATTCCGCAGACCAGAGTGGGTCATTGTCACGACCGACGCCAGTCTGATGGGCTGGGGCGCGGTCTGGGGATCCCTGAAAGCTCAGGGTCTTTGGTCTCGGGAAGAATCTCTTCTACCGATAAATATTCTGGAACTGAGAGCGATATTCAATGCTCTCAAGGCTTGGCCTCAGCTAGCGAGGGCCAAGTTCATACGGTTTCAATCAGACAACATGACAACTGTTGCGTACATCAACCATCAGGGGGGAACAAGGAGTTCCCTAGCGATGGAAGAAGTGACCAAAATCATTCTATGGGCGGAGTCTCACTCCTGCCACCTGTCTGCTATCCACATCCCAGGAGTGGAAAATTGGGAAGCGGATTTTCTGAGTCGTCAGACATTGCATCCGGGGGAGTGGGAACTCCATCCGGAAATCTTTGCCCAAGTCACTCAGCTGTGGGGCATTCCAGACATGGATCTGATGGCCTCTCGTCAGAACTTCAAAGTTCCTTGCTACGGGTCCAGATCCAGGGATCCCAAGGCGGCTCTAGTGGATGCACTAGTAGCACCTTGGACCTTCAAACTAGCTTATGTGTTCCCGCCCTTTCCTCTCATCCCCAGGCTGGTAGCCAGGATCAATCAGGAGAGGGCGTCGGTGATCTTGATAGCTCCTGCGTGGCCACGCAGGACTTGGTATGCAGATCTGGTGAATATGTCATCGGCTCCACCTTGGAAGCTACCTTTGAGACGAGACCTTCTTGTTCAGGGTCCGTTCGAACATCCGAATCTGGTTTCACTCCAGCTGACTGCTTGGAGATTGAACGCTTGATTTTATCGAAGCGAGGGTTCTCAGATTCTGTTATCGATACTCTTGTTCAGGCCAGAAAGCCTGTAACTAGAAAGATTTACCACAAAATTTGGAAAAAATATATCTGTTGGTGTGAATCTAAAGGATTCCCTTGGGACAAGGTTAAGATTCCTAGGATCCTATCCTTCCTTCAAGAAGGATTGGAAAAAGGATTATCTGCAAGTTCCCTGAAGGGACAGATTTCTGCCTTGTCGGTGTTACTTCACAAAAAACTGGCTGCTGTGCCAGATGTTCAAGCTTTTGTTCAGGCTCTGGTTAGAATTAAGCCTGTTTACAAACCTTTGACTCCTCCTTGGAGTCTCAATTTAGTTCTTTCAGTTCTTCAGGGGGTTCCGTTTGAACCCTTGCATTCCGTGGATATTAAATTATTATCTTGGAAAGTTTTGTTTTTAGTTGCAATTTCTTCTGCCAGAAGAGTTTCAGAATTATCTGCTCTGCAGTGTTCTCCTCCTTATCTGGTGTTCCATGCAGATAAGGTGGTTTTACGTACTAAACCTGGTTTTCTTCCAAAAGTTGTTTCTAACAAAAACATTAACCAGGAGATTATCGTACCTTCTCTGTGTCCGAAACCAGTTTCAAAGAAGGAACGTTTGTTGCACAATTTGGATGTTGTTCGCGCTCTAAAATTCTATTTAGATGCTACAAAGGATTTTAGACAAACATCTTCCTTGTTTGTTGTTTATTCCGGTAAAAGGAGAGGTCAAAAAGCAACTTCTACCTCTCTCTCTTTTTGGATTAAAAGCATCATCAGATTGGCTTACGAGACTGCCGGACGGCAGCCTCCCGAAAGAATCACAGCTCATTCCACTAGGGCTGTGGCTTCCACATGGGCCTTCAAGAACGAGGCTTCTGTTGATCAGATATGTAGGGCAGCGACTTGGTCTTCACTGCACACTTTTACCAAATTTTACAAGTTTGATACTTTTGCTTCTTCTGAGGCTATTTTTGGGAGAAAGGTTTTGCAAGCCGTGGTGCCTTCCATTTAGGTGACCTGATTTGCTCCCTCCCTTCATCCGTGTCCTAAAGCTTTGGTATTGGTTCCCACAAGTAAGGATGACGCCGTGGACCGGACACACCTATGTTGGAGAAAACAGAATTTATGTTTACCTGATAAATTACTTTCTCCAACGGTGTGTCCGGTCCACGGCCCGCCCTGGTTTTTTAATCAGGTCTGATAATTTATTTTCTTTAACTACAGTCACCACGGTACCATATGGTTTCTCCTATGCAAATATTCCTCCTTAACGTCGGTCGAATGACTGGGGTAGGCGGAGCCTAGGAGGGATCATGTGACCAGCTTTGCTGGGCTCTTTGCCATTTCCTGTTGGGGAAGAGAATATCCCACAAGTAAGGATGACGCCGTGGACCGGACACACCGTTGGAGAAAGTAATTTATCAGGTAAACATAAATTCTGTTTTTGGCTTCGTAGCATAATACGTTTAGCCTATGAGACTGCTGGACAGCAGCCTCCTGAAAGAATTACAGCTCATTCTACTAGAGCTGTGGCTTCCACTTGGGCCTTTAAGAATGAGGCATCTGTTGAACAGATTTGCAAGGCTGCAACTTGGTCTTCTCTTCATACTTTTTCCAAATTTTACAAATTTGACACTTTTGCTTCTTCGGAGGCTGTTTTTGGGAGAAAGGTTCTTCAGGCAGTGGTCCCTTCCGTATAAAGATCCTGCCTGTCCCTCCCGTCATCCGTGTACTTTAGCTTTGGTATTGGTATCCCAGAAGTAATGATGACCCGTGGACTGACTACACTTAACAGGAGAAAACATAATTTATGCTTACCTGATAAATTCCTTTCTCCTGTAGTGTAGTCAGTCCACGGCCCGCCCTGTTTTTTATGGCAGGTCTAAATTTTTAAATTATACTCCAGTCACCACTGCACCCTATAGTTTCTCCTTTCTCGTTTGGTTCTCGGTCGAATGACTGGGTGTGACGTAGAGGGGAGGAGCTATATAGCAGCTCTGCTTGGGTGATCCTCTTGCACTTCCTGTTGGGGAGGAGTTAATATCCCAGAAGTAATGATGACCCGTGGACTGACTACACTACAGGAGAAAGGAATTTATCAGGTAAGCATAAATTATGTTTTTTCAGATGAATTTTTAAATGAACATCATCATTCTGATTCTGATAATGGTTCCTCTGGTTCAGGTCTCAGAGGTTGATGCTGATAAATCTTCATATTTATTCAAAATGGAATTTATTCGTTCTTTACTTAAAGAAGTATTAATTTCATTAGAAATAGAGGATTCTGGTCCTCTTGATACTAAATATAAACGTTTAAATAAGGTTTTTAAATCTCCTGTAGTTATTCCAGAAGTTTTTCCTGTCCCTGATGCTATTTCTGAAGTAATCTCCAGGGAATGGAATAATTTGG
Source organism: Bombina bombina (assembly GCF_027579735.1). Taxonomy (NCBI): domain Eukaryota; kingdom Metazoa; phylum Chordata; class Amphibia; order Anura; family Bombinatoridae; genus Bombina; species Bombina bombina. The sequence continues at coordinate 1,274,869,965 of NC_069499.1, forward strand.
ATAATTCTTTTACTCCTTCTAAACGTTTTAAGCAATTATATCCTGTACCATCTGACAGATTACAATTTTGGGACAAAATCCCTAAGGTTGATGGGGCTGTCTCTACTCTTGCTAAGCGTACTACTATTCCTACGGCAGATAGTACTTCTTTTAAGGATCCTTTAGATAGGAAAATTGAATCCTTTCTAAGTAAAGCTTACTTATGTTCAGGTAATCTTCTTATACCTGCTATATCTTTAGCGGATGTTGCTGCAGCTTCAACCTTTTGGTTAGAAGCTTTAGCGCAACAAGTAACAGATCATAATTCTCATAGCATTGTTAATCTTCTTCAACATGCTAATAACTTTATTTGTGATGCCATCTTTGATATCATTAGGGTTGATGTCAGGTATATGTCTCTAGCTATTTTAGCTAGAAGAGCTTTATGGCTTAAAACTTGGAATGCTGATATGTCTTCCAAGTCAACTTTGCTTTCCCTTTCTTTCCAGGGTAATAAATTATTTGGTTCTCAGTTGGATTCTATTATCTCAACTGTTACTGGAGGG